>NC_080540.1:152011919-152311919 GCF_028640845.1 Ahaetulla prasina
CGGGCCTCAATTTACTGCGGCATCAGAAGAGGCAAATGGCCGGGCGGAACGGGCCGTGAGGTCGGCCAAAGAGGCTTTAAGCCGCAAGGGGTCAAAGGATTGGCCACATAACATTAATCGATACCTATTAGCTCAGCATACAACACCATGTCCAATAACTAAATGTTGCCCAGCAGAATTGTTAATGGGGCGGCGCTGCAAACAGCCCTGGACAGGCTACACCCCACATATGCCCCGGAAGGTTGCTACGAGCCACACAGGAGGCGCCAGAAATTTGAAATGGGGGACCTAGTGTTCGCACAGAGTTATGGGGGAAATAATCGATGGATGCTGGGGCACATTCTGCAACTGACAGGAACATACTCTTATAGGGTTACTCTGGCCAATGGAAGGATCTGGAGGTGACACATAAACCAATTGCGGCAATGGGTGGTGGCTGATGCACCCACTCCGCCCACCGGTCTATCCACTTCAGAGCTCCCTGTTGACCTGGCATATACCCCACCCGAGCCGTTCCAACCCTGCAATTCATTAGAACAAACTATAGAAGGAGTACGATTACCTGCACCTAAAAACCACACGCACAATTCACCAGACCATCCTGGGGGCCTGGCCGGGCCACCACCTGGCTCGCCATGACCCAACGCCTTGACAGCTCCGTCCACAAAAGGAGTTCAACAACCGCTACCTGGACACCCCACAGGCCCCACTGGAGCGTTCTTGGCAGAATCTTCAGTCCAAAGGACTCCTGACGTCAGTGGGTCACCCTCTGACCCGAGGGCCCGGCCAAGAGAAGTTCCCCTGCACGTGGGTTCTCCTTCTCTTTCTACTACAACTGTTCCGGAACCCAGGCGCTCTGAGCGAATCCACGAGCGCCCTGCGTACTTAAATGAGTATGCATGTGCCATCGTAGGGGAGAGGGATGTTATGTCCTCATAATAACAACTGCATCTCAGCTGGATAGTTGCCTACCGCTCTCATTGGCTGAGACGCCGGCAACTATACTAGCTCCAATTGGTTCGCATGTTTTGACAGTTCCTTTTTAAGCAGTTGTCAGTTGGATTTGTTTTTCTGCTTAGGTCTGGAGCCGGCACAAAGTTGCTCATTACTTGTTCTTGCTAATAAAGTGTTATTGAATCAACAATGTATCAACGTAAGCCGATACTTAACTCGCAGACATATTACTTCAACATTTTTATTTAAACTGAATATTAAAAGACTGAGTATAAAGGACTGTATGTTAATGATGTATTTACATGGCAATAGCAATTTATCAGTTCTAGAAGGGTTGAGTTGACCCAATAACGTGTTGTTGGGGAACGTATGTGCTGCAGTAAAGCATTATGTACAGATTTGCTGTGCTGTGGTATGTCCAATCCCAGGAAAGAAAGAAAAAAAATCTCACAGTAGATATGCACAATAGCAATTTTTCTCCGTGAAAAAGGTATCCTTCCTTGGGTATTGAACAAAATGAGTAGAGATGAAAAAAAGTTGTTTTTGACTAATTAATGGTACAAATAAGGAAACCATCTAAGAAATTCTGTCTTAGTAACATTCAAAATAAAATTGCCCTTTATCAATAGGATCAGGAGGATTGAAACCCAACAGTAATTAAGAGTAATAAACCTATTTTTGTGGTGTCACAAAATGGCTGCTATGAGGAAATTTGCCCATTCACAAAATGGCAGTTTAACCTACACACATGGTGTTCTATTGTACTGTTTATGTTTGACTTCTTCTTTGCAATGGGGCTCATTTCTAAATGAAAACCCGGGCCTGTATTCTCCTCCCTACTAAATTTGATATGACTGTTTGTGGTTTATGTAAGATCCAAGAGGCATTTGAGGAAATAAAGCCGAGGCTAGATTGCTTGTGTTTTATTTTCCAGCATCCCATCTTCTATTTATTTTAAAAATGAATGGAAGTATAGAACAGCCATTGTTGTCATTGTACATCATATATACAACAAAATTGGTTAAGGAATCTTTGATTGAAAAAAAGAGCACTTGAGGGGTGTGTGTGTGAGGATATCTGCCTTGCTCCAAAGCCTATTCCAGAAACTTACTTTATAGCAATGTCAGAAGCACTAATGCTAATTTTACACTTTATGGACACAGAGATAAGCCCCTGAATCTCCACCGATTCTTGTTCTGCTCTGTTTTTCCTCAGGGCTGTTGACGGGCATCCCGAGACACTTAAAAGCAAATGAAAATGAAAAATTGTGGGAAGAGGCAGGATGCGAGTGGCTGAGGAGGGGGAGGTGGGCTTTGGAGCTCAATCAGACTGCAAGGAGAAATGAGCCAATGTCAATGGACTTAATATTAGAAAGAAGCAACAAAAGCTTTTGTGGCACCATAAGACTTATCAGATTTATAGGGTTTATAGGAATGAACCAATGTCCATTCACTAGTGGATCAGGCTTCACTTCATCAAACCTGGTGAAGCACACCTTCTCTTCAGTTGGCATTTCAATTCAATACAGTCTAGTTTCAATATTTTCTCTCTCTCTCCTTCTAGCAGAGTAAGAATGTCTGTAGGTATCTTATCTGCCCATCAATCGAATGTTTTGGAGGAATTTAATTCTTATCCATTTAAAATACAGATAATAGACAATAGAACATATATTTGTCTATAAAGTGACACAAGCCTTTTTGTTATTCCTACAGCTTGGTGTAAACAGCGAAGAACTACATAATGGGCTAATGCTAAAATCCTGACATGCTTAAAATGTTTAAATTTAGTAGCTGGAGCAGTGGGATTGTGCAGTGAGCCAGAACACAAAGTTATAGTTGATTGGATGGAGAGCGCTGGCTCCTGCGTGAGGCAGCCTGCGCTGTGATTGGTTGCTCTGGGTGTGGCGGGGGAGTTTCCCTTTTTCCCCGCCTTTTTATTTTATTTATTTATTTTATTTATTTATTTTGTCACAACAGTATATATAAGCATAAGCATGAAAGTAACTATATAATATATAAGCATATATATATAAGTATGTAATAACTATATTAATTGAATATAATGAAAAGAAACAATAGGACAGGAACAATAGGCACGTTTGTGCTCTTATGCACGACCCTTACAGACCTCTTTGGAATGGGGTGAGGTCAATAGTAGACAGTTTTTGGTTAAAGCTTTGGGGATTTTGAGAAGAGACCACAGAGTCAGGTAGTGTGTTCCAAGCACTAATAACTCTGTTACAGAAGTCATATTTTCTGCAATCAAGATTGAAGCGGTTAACATTAAGTTAAATCTATTGTTTGCTCTTGTATTGTTGTGATTGAAGCTGAAGTAGTCTTCAACAGAAAGGACATTGCGATAGATGTTTCTATAAGTTAAACACAGGTCCTGTCGAAGGCGGTGGAGTTCTAAGTTTTCTAAACCCAAGGTTTCAAGTCTGGTGGCATAAGGTATTTTGTTGTATTCAGAGGAGTGGAGAACTCTTCTTGTAAAATATTTCTGGACATGTTCAATTGCATTGATGTCTGAAATGTGGTATTGAAATGGGTTCCAGACAGGCGAGCTGTATTCAAGAATTGGTCTAGCAAATATTTTATAAGCTCTGGTAAGTAGTGTAGTGTTTCTGGAGAAGAAGCTACATAAGATTAGGTTTACAACTCTTAAAGCCTTTTTTGCGATGTAGTTGCAGTGGGCTTTGGCACTTAGATCATTGGATATGAAAACTCCAAGGTCTTTAACGGGGTGGGGGACATCTGTAAGGTAATGTCCATCGAGTTTGTATTTAGTGTTTAGATACTTTTTCCCAGTTTCTTTTTCTCTTGTGTGCTCTGTGATTTACCTCATGATGCTCCTGTTAGCCTGACTGTCTTGTTTGCTGCAAATATGGATGTAAAATATATTTGTTTATATAAAGCCACAAGTTTGTGTCAGCGACTCTGACTTCATTTGGACAACTGCTGCAAAATTCCCTGACATAACATTACCACGACTGTTAATCGAGCAACAAATATGTCTTGATTAAAAACTTCTTTAACTATAAAAGCCTCTACCACAAAACGCATCTAATAATTCTTTTTTATTTAATATCTTTATCATATAAAGTTAGCAGAATAACAGAAGTTTTGATATCATATGTTAAAATGCACACACAAAAAGCATCTAATATTTGGTGGCTCAACCGAACAATATTTAATTATAGCTTGATTCTTCAGGTTGACCTTTCCAGCAATAAGAATGTTTGCAATGGACAAAATTTGTAAAAGCTTTTTGTAAACGGAACAGTGTGTCTCTCCTTGAGAAGCGTATGATCCAGCCAGGTTTTTGCATCAGTGAAGCAGAGAAAGAAGTTTTGCCCTCCTATGTGTGTCCCCCCTCCCCAAAATGTGCCTCTGCAGCACAGCATAATGGCAAACTACACAACTATAATAGCACAGAAAGAAAAGAAATCTGCTAAGATTACTCCTTTTCTCACTCTTTTCATCAGACTGCAGGGAGAAATGAGCCAATGTCTGTTCTGTTCTGTTCTGAGTACCATTCTACTTAGAGAATATCCTGCTGGCAGAAATAAAAACTTTGGATCCAATTCTACATTACTCCTGTATTATATTCCTACTTTGTTTCTCTAACCAGCTCAGGAGAGTACCTAGGTTCCTTTCCCCACAGCTGGCACCTTCCAAATATTTGGGATTTCAGCCTTCATAATCCTCCAGCCAACATGACTATTGGGGCACAAAATTAGAGACAGCTATTATCTGTGGGTTTTTTTCACACCAATGTTTTTGCTTAGAGGCAACTCCAGGCTAGTTTTTCATTTTAGATGGTACCCTTACAGTTGACGGAGATTGCCAGAAATTGGAAATAAGAGAGAAAGGATTGCCAGACGAAGGAATGACCAGTTATTTCCATTCTGTTTACAAGAAAACTGTGAGTGTGTCTGTGATATTTCCAAAACTCAGACTTGGCTCAGAGAAGACTTTACAGCACAACAGCATTCAAGAAAACCTGTTCTAGATCCTTGGACACAAGCCAAGATCTGTATTCATTGACTAGCAGCTGCATAAGTAGAAATATTGCTCCTTCTCTATGCCCTTCGTTTTAAGTCAGGCTGCATCTCAAGAATTAAAGGATGACTGATTCATAAAGGATCTAGGCTGATTTTGCCAAACTGGGTATTCTCCATTGATATAGGTGGCAACTCTCAGAACAACTAAGCTCCAATGACTGGATGTGAAGTCTGAAAGTTGAAGCCTGCATATCTGGAAAACATTGCAGTTGGAGAAGACTGTTCTAGCTAAACATTATGATATGCAGAAGGTATGTGCACAATATACAGCCTATCTCTACTCCATACATATACACTACAGGTAGCCCTTGACTTACAACAGTTCATTTAATGAACATTTGAAGTTACAACAGCACTGAAAATAAGTGGCTTATGACTGTTTTTCATACTTACAGCCATTGCAGCATCCCCATGGACAGATGATCAAAATTGGCAACTGGCCTATATTTATGATGGTTGCAGTGTACCAGGATCAGATAGAGGGAGCATCGCGTGGCTCCCATGTGACACCTCTCCTGCGCAGTCTGCACTGGCTCCCGGTGGTCTTCCAGGTCCAATTCAAGGTGCTTTTTATCACCTTTAAAACGCTCCATGGCTTAGGACCGGGGTACCTACAGGACCGCCTACTGCCACCAGTAGCCTCACACCGACCAGTGCGCTCTCACAGAGAGGGCCTCCTTCGGATATCGTCAGCCAAACAATGTCGGCTGGCAACCTCCGGGGGGGCCTTCTCTGTGGGGGCTCCTGCCCTCTGGAACAAGCTGCCTCCGGGGCTTCGTCAACTCCCCGACCTCCGGACCTTCCGCCACGAGCTAAAGACGTTGTTGTTTCGACGTGCAGGACTAGCTTGAACATCGTTTTAAATCGGGGTTTTAAATTGGGGTTTTAAATGGGGTTTTTAATCGTATTTAACATTTTTAGGCCATTTATCGAATCAGGTTTTTTTATACTGTTTTTAATCTGTATTATATGTATTTTGGTTTTTATTGGCTGTGAACCACCCTGAGTCCTTCGGGAGAAGGGCGGTATACAAATATAATAAATAAAATCAGATGATCACTCTTTGCAATCTTCTGACAAGCAAAGTCAATGGGGAAGCTAGATTCACTTAACAACCATGTTACTAATTTAACAATTATAGTGATTCACTTAACAACTGTGGCAAGAAAGGTCATAAAATGGGGCAAAACTTACTTAACAACTGTGTTGCTTAGCAACAGAAATTGTGGTGTAAATCGAGGGCTGTCTTTATTTCTCTTCCCCTCCTCTGCATCAGTTCAAAATTTTTTTTGGTCTGGTCTTGGATCTAGCAGAAATATCAGAGAATTTATTCAGATCTTTGGCATGTCAGGTGCCATTTTATGGATAGGCATAAGAATTTCATATCTGCAAGCACACTTTCCTCTTTTTCTTTTTAAAGACAGAAAACTAGATTTGGGGCTATGAGCAACACTCGGGAAAGAGACTTCAGATTTCCTTGTTAAAGAGTTTGCCTCTTACTGAAATAATGACATGTGAATGATGATGCAACCAATTTCAGGTGTCATCATAAGAAAATGTAGATGAAGACAAGGATCGGTCCTTTATGTTGCTGCGAGACTCTTTAAATTGTTGGATTGTCGTAAAGAGAAGAAGAGACTGCTCAGGCTTCATTTGAGATAGAACAAAGACCTACCCAGTGATGGATGAGAGAAAGCCAAAAAGGATACATACAATTTAAGTCTCAAAAAAGATGCATAACAGGTCTCTACTTTTTCTGGCAGTAAAACCTCTAATAGCATTGGAAGCATTTACAGTAGACCTAAATATTCTCAAAAAGCAAACTTAAAACCTGTAAAACGATCCTCAAATACTTTACTGGTAAAGATAATTTGAGAGCCAGTTTAGTGTAGTGCTTAAGGCACTAGGCTAAAAACTGGGACACTGCAGGTTCTACTCTAAACTTGGTACTTTGGACCTGACACTCACTCTCAGCCTAGTAAGAAGGCAAGGGAGAGCAACTTCTGAAAATATTGCAGAGAAAACTGCAGGAGCCTATCCAAGTAGTTGCCAAGAGTCAACCCTGATTCAACCCTGATTCTTACTGGATTCGAATACCTGGGTCCTTTAATAACTAGTTAGATAAATTCTAGATAAACTCTAGAAAATTGTGTGTCAACTTCATAAACAAACAGCCAGTTGGGATATTTAGGAGGTAAGATTTTTGCTCAAAAGAGGAAAATTTTATCAATTAGGAAAGGGGAAAAAATCCAAGGGAAGCATGGTTATCTTGAGGGTGGGGTGGGGGGAGAATGGACCAAGGGAGTGTGAAATAATGGAAAATGTATAGTAGTGTCTTTATGTAAATGCCACATCATATGTCCTTCTGTAAGACATTTTGACTCAGATATGTAATTGTAGCATTTGTGTGGGCATTGTTGAAGTGAAATGCAGATCATTCAGATCTGAATCTACCTCAAATCAAGGAAAGAGAACTAGCATTTTTCTGTCAGACACTTATGAGCCACAGTGGTGCAGTGGTTCGAGTGCAATACTGCAGGCGATTTCTGCTTACTGCCCCCTGCCTGCAATTTGACAGTTCGAATCCCACTAGGCTCTAGATTGACTCAGCCTTCCATCCTTCCAAGGTCGGTAAAATGAGGACCCAAATTGTTGGGTACTGATTCTGTAAACCACTTAGAGAGGGCTGTAAAGCACTGTAAAGTGGTATATAAGTCTAAGTGCTATTGCTATTGCTGCAATATGGAGGGGGGACTGGAATGAGAGTAAAGGTATTGAATTCTTCTCCAAAGACTAATTATTGTGTTCTAAGCCCAATTACTGAGTATAAACGAAGGGAGCAGTAAGTCTCCTGAGATTCTTATTTTTGTGCCAAGGAAGGGGGTTTCCTGCAACATTACCATATATTTAGTAAAGGCCTAAGACATCTACAGCCAAAGGATAACAGTTGATTAACATAGACATTTCTGTTGCCCTTATTTTTGGGGAGGAAGAAGACCATGACAGCTCAAAGAAATATTTCCCTACATGGAGAAAATCAATATAGTTACTGCTTTGGGAAGTAATGCTATGCTCTAAATTTTCTCTATTTTATGTCCTGTTTTAGACTGCTCAAACATACCACAGCAAGTTGCTGTGGTTTAATGATGAGTTGCATTTCAGACAAACACAAAGGCAAGTAGAGAGCTGATTGAGTACACACACACACAGAATGGGTAGTGTTGTCTGACAGCCAGGCACAATACAGGTAATACAAAGTCCAGATGAGAGTTGTTGTTATAGGAAATGAATTGTGGGGAGAAAAGAATGGCAGCCAATGTAGCTCAGATTTCAGGAAATGGGCAAGGCAGGAGTAGAAAGGCAAGATTGATTTGGGGCAGTCCTGCAGTCAAACACTAAAAAATGATTTAAGTCAGTTTGGAAGTCAAGAACAATTGACAGAATAGACTGGAACATGCAACATAACAATGAAACATTGCAGAGGTTTTTTTCCATGGAGAACCAGTCTCTGGCAATTATTCTTACATAGTCCTAGTTGAACGTGCATTTTTGTTTTTGGAGGAATTGAGCAGATCTCCTTTGCCCTGCTTTCTAAAGTTGCTGGGAACTGGCCCTTCGTCTTAGTCTGCCCTCAACTGCTTGGTTAGCCTGGTTAGCATCAGGTTATTGATGATCTGCTGGCTCCTGAACTGGCAACTCAATGGACCAGGCCCTTCAGACACTGTTTCCAAGAAGTCTGAATGGACCATAACACATTCCACCAATGAATGGTTGATCTGTTATCAAACAGAACTGGAGAGCAAGACATCTTGTTCCTCTGCCTTCTGGAGATAGCTCTAAATTCCACAAGGAGCCTTGTATTTAAGAAGCAACTTACTTACTTCATATTTAGGGCCTGGAGGTAAAGATTGGAAAATCAGGAGGGAGAGCTTGGTATTGGAAAATAAAAAGTCTTAATTGTTGCCCTTGCCATTCCTGTGGTGGTGGCCTCAACATTGGAAAGAAATCTGGGGACCAGCCAAAGCAGGGATCACCAACCTTTCGGAGCTCAGGGACCACTAAATTCATAATTTTAAATTCCGCAGACCACTAATATGATCTGCCTAATGACCGGCTGGATGGGAGTGGCTAGGTGGTCATGTGACTGGGTGGGCGCGGCCAAGTTGATGTCACTCATGTTTAGGGGCATCTCGCCAGCCTCTACGTGCCCCTCCCCTCCCAGCCACTCCTCGCTTCCCTGCCCAGGCTCCTTAGGGCCCTAACAGGAAGCAGTTGTTGGAGCTAAGCAGCCACCATGAGAAAGAGTTGGCAAAAACAACTCAGTTCAGATTGGATCTGACTGAGAAGGAGGCTCAGTAGAAGCACCTCACTGAGGACTATGAGCACAGAGAAGACCTGTGGGAATGCAAGGCCAGGTACCGGCGCCTGGAGACTCAGCAGGCTGAGATGGCCAGCCAGTTCCAGACCATGAGGCAGTCCCAATGGAACAAGGCCCTCCGGCTCTTCACCACCAGCGGTGCTTCCCTCCAGCCTTCGTCCAAAGCCCTGCACCAGGAGGCCGAAGCAGACCCCAAGTCAGAATTTCTGCCCCCCTTCAACCGACACAAAAAGACCCCAAAGAGGGAGACTCTCTGCAGCAACACAAACATTCACGGCACGTATCCATCCCATGGGCTGTAGTTTGAGGAACCCTGATTTAGTGCAATATAAAAAATGCAAATAATTTTTCTGCGAAACACCAAAATTTTCTCGTGGACCACCAGTGGTCCATGGACCACCAGTTGGTGACTGCTGTGCCAAAATATTGTTCATTCTTTGAAATGCTTTCCATTTTATTAAGGAAGATAAAGAGAAGGAGGAGAAGATTGTGAATTCCCCCAGCAGGTGGGTAGATAACAAGCCTCAGTAGCACTGACTTCCTTGTGTCTTTTTATTTCTACCCATGAATTTAAGTACTAAGGATATCCTCCTATAAAAAATGGAATAATTTAGCTCAACATGGATCATATTTCTAACTGCTTGCAAGGGCTCTCTCACTACAGGCTACCTGTAAACCAACACCCCCCTCCCTTCACTGCTTTGTTATTCATCAATTTATCTTCATTGAAACTTGGCTATCTACTCTCTAACCCTCTCCCCGCTCAATATCACTGCTCTCCTTTTTCAGGGATTTCTTTTTGTATGCATACAGAACTTCCATTTCTCATGTCCAGAACTGATTACATACTATGTGGAATGACAGAGCTGGTGCAGTTTTTCAAGCCCACATTATTTAGAGACGAGGAGCCAGGGCTATGCAAACAGCCTTCAACTCTTCAGTGCAGCATCTTGCCCGGTGTTAAGGACAAATGGCTAATATATCAAGTTTATTAGGTGAGCTGAATAAATCACAGTGCAATCTCAGCCGCATAGTTCAGAATCAGCCACCATCTACCAACAGGAAACAGTCACAGCAAAACAGCAGCAATAAATTGAAAAATGGTGGTCTTCCAGACACTGAGAACTGAATCTTATTTCCAAGACATCTGTGGAAGCTTGATGACAAACATTACCTTTTAATAGGCCATTATTCTTTTACGTTATTTGCGTTGCATTAATCAATTGCTTGTCCACACAAAACCCACCATGCTCTAGAACAAGAGTGCAACTTTTCTCCCACTGACAACTCAGCTTGGCTTTTGGGTGATGAGCCAGGTGTTGCACCAGGGGCGAAATGCTACCAGATCGGACCGGATCGGGTGAGTAGGTAGCGGAAATTGGGTTTGGTTTGCCCATCCAGTAGCAAACACTGGCTGGCCACGCCCCCAAACCAGTCCATGGCCCGCAGTCCAGCCTCCGCAAGCTGGACACCGGGACACCGGGAAGGCAGCTCGCCACCTGCTCGCCCTTCGGTCAGGGGCCGAGGCCCATTTTCCGAGGCCCTGGAGCCGCCGCCTGCCTCAACTGGGTCAGGGAATGCACCATTCCCCAACTCCGGCCTTTCCCCGGAGCTGCTGCCAACTCGCTGCCCGTTCGCCGCCCGTTCGCCCTTCGCCTTTGGTCAGGGCCCAGGGCCCAGGGATGCCTCATTCCTCTGAGACCCTGGAGCCACCATCTGCTTGCCGCCTGCCTCAAACGGGTCAGGGAATGCACCATTCCCTGACACCAGTCTTGCCCCGGAGCCGCTGCCCACTCTTCCTTCGCCACACGGTGTATACTTACTTTCCTCCAGCGGCTGGCTGCCAGGAAAGGCAAACGTCCAAAAGTTACCGGAGTCACTCTCCTTGAATATGCCACCACCACTGCTGCTTGTTCCATGCACCGGCTGCGCAAGCGCACACCATTTATTTCATTTATTTATCAGCGTCACGTTGGGTGTGCGCTTGCGCAGCCGGTGCATAAAACAAGGCAGCATATTCAAGGAGAGCAACTCTGGTAACTTTTGGACGCTTGCCTTTCCTGGCAGCCAGCCATTGGAGGAAAGTAAGTATATACCGCGTGGTGAAGGAAGAGCGGGCGGCAGCTTCGGGACAAGGCTGGTGTCGTGGAATGGTGCATTCTCTGACCCGGTTGAGGCAGGCGGCAAGCAGGTGGCGACTCCGGGGCCTCAGGGAATGGGGCGTCCCTGGGCCCCAGCCCCTGACCAAAGGCGAAGGGCAAGCGGGCGACGAGCGGGTGGTGAGTGGGCGGCAGCTCTGGAGAAAGGCTAGAGTTGGGGAATGGTGCATTCCCTGACCCCATTGAGGCAGGTGACAGCTCCGGGGCCTTGGGGAATGGCGCATCCCTGGGCCCCGGCCCCCGACCCTAGGTGAAGGGAGAACAGGTGGCGAGTGGGTGGCAAGCAGGTGGAGAGGCTGCAGCTGCAGGCATCTCGCAAAAAGGGAAAAGGCAGAATAGAAATTTAAAAAATTTTCCTAGTGGGTTCTGTGGGTGTGGCTTGGTAGGGGGTGTGTGACTGAGTGGACATGGCTGTGAGTGACATTGAGTTGGCCACGCCCACTCAGTCACAGGACACACCCACCCACCAAGCTACACCCACAGAACAGGTAGCAAAAATTTTTAGATTTCACCCCTGTGTTGCATCCCTCAAAAATAGACTGGATAAAATGAACATGATTATATAATTAAATAATACTCTCAAATATTTTGAATCCTATCAATTGCGTTAATAATTTTATCTTTGTGTTATACTAAACTTAAAATGTCCTGGCAAGGTATCTGACTCAGGGCTGTAGCCAAAAGTTTTGAGGTTCAAAGGTTACACAAAGGTTTCTGAGTTTGGCGACTAGAGGGCAGATCAAATTATTACTGCCCAAGGAAGTGATGTTGAGGGAATGCAATTATTGGGGAAGGGGGTGGGGGCAATGACCAAGATTCACTGATGGGTTGTTGGTGTGGTTATTTGTCCCATCAGGTAAACTTTTTTATTCCTGCCTGGATTAGTCCCTGCAGTTTTCTTGGCAAGCTTGTTTGGAAATGGTTCACCACTGCTTCCTTCCCAGAGCTGAGAGAAAGCGAATGTCTCAAGATCACCCAGCTTTAAAACTAAATGTCCTGGTCTCCCATTTTCTAGCCCAATACTTTAACCACTACCCCAAACGCCCTGGCCATATGTCATTGCTAAAATTAGCTTTATTTATATCTGTAGCATTTTCTTCTAGCTTTGTCTAACTGCATTGGTATCTTTTTCAGATGCAGCTAACCAGCATATTTATTGATTCATATTATCAGGCTCAAGGCGGATTCTTTTTAACTGGAAGAAATCTACACGATGATGAAACAATGGTTTTAATGTTTGGAATTAGCCAGGTATTAACTCCTGTTGCTTCCATTTTAAGCACTGTAAGCATCAACTTGATTTTGTTTTACTTAAAACAGAAAACTGACAAGAAAATTCAGGAAGGGAAGGGTTGCACAGAATTCT
Organism: Ahaetulla prasina; assembly: GCF_028640845.1. NCBI lineage: Eukaryota > Metazoa > Chordata > Lepidosauria > Squamata > Colubridae > Ahaetulla > Ahaetulla prasina. The sequence goes on from NC_080540.1 coordinate 152,024,840, forward strand.
CTACTGCCCTCTTACGTGTTTTTCAGTCTTAAAAGGATAACTGTGTTTTACTCATGTTAGGGATTACACCACAGTTTTTACATGTCTCCTAACAATTGTGTTGCAAATTTTCAACAATCACATTCAGAGATTCCACACAGCTTGGAGCCATAGGAAGCTCACTCAACAATCACATTCAGAGATTCCACACAACTAGGAGCCATAGGAAGCTCACTCTTGCTCTAAGTATAGAGCATATACAATACACTGCATATACAGTACACTGAAGTTGTATGAAAAGGTGGGATACCCAGATAAATAATGAACCATAAAAAGAAACATTTCCTCATTGTACACACATTATTTCAACAATGAAGCTCTTGCTGCAAATTGAAGGGCACTTTTCACCTCTGTTAAAAAGGAAACAGAATACTTTCTAAAACATTAGTGCAAAGTTTTCAAGGATAATGGAAGAGAAGATAAACACAGTTCTTCAGTATAATTAATAAATACATTTAGAATTGCTTTCTTCGTTGAAAACAATAATGGAGTCAGACACCATAGTGCTGAATTCATGCTGGGGAAAAAATCAATAATAATAATAATAATAATAATAATAATAATAATAATAATAATAATAATAATAATAATAATAATAATGATAATAATATTTTAATTTGTATACCACCCTTCTCCCGAAGGACTCAGGGCGGTTTACAGCCAGAATAAAAATACAGCAATACATACAATATTAAAAACATTAAAAATATTAAAAATATTAAAAATATTAAAACATTATTAAAAATATTATTAAAACATTATTAAAAATATTAAAGAAAACTAAGGTCTATCAGAAGAAAAGAAGGAATACATCCTTGTCATTATTTTCTAGGTTTCTTTATCATGATCAGAGTTACAGCTGATGAAAAAAATAAGATCCTCTCATCTCCAAAGGTGTAGATAGGGGCAAGGCAATTGTTCCGCATTGAATAAAGGAACATACCATCTTCTTTGCTAAGCAACTGTTGGACACTTGACTAATCATTCACAAAGGAAAAAGGACCGTAAGTTAAGGAGAAATAATGGTATTCCACTGTAGTTCCAGTTATGTATCCCTTACTAGACCTGTGTTACTTAAGAATAGGGATGTTAGATATGCACCATGTTGTAGATACTTGCATCATGTAATTTCTTTGGGATAAAGATTGAACCATCCTTGTTTTGGTTTGATATAGGAAGCTTTTTGGAAAAAGATGATTCAGCAAGTCACTTTTTTTCTAAGGTTTGCAAGCAAAGATCTTAATACTATTAAAGCAGAGGTGGGTTTCAGCAGATCAAAAACAGCACTACAAAAAACAGATTAGAAACACAAGTTAAAATAGGGAAGAAAATGGTAAGTGAACACCTGTCTACCCTAGACGAGTTCAAATCACCAGGACCGGATGGATTACACCCCAAAGTTCTGAAGGAACTGGCAGACGTGATCTCAGAACCACTGAACTATATCTTTCAAAGATCCTGGAGCACAGGGGAGCTGCCAGAGGACTGGAAAAGAGCTGATGTAGTTCCCATCTTCAAAAAAGGAAAAAAAACAGACGCAGGAAACTACAGACCTATCAGCCTGACCTCAATACCGGGGAAGATTCTAGAAAAGATAATCAAGCAACAAATCATCAAACACCTAGAAGCAAACAAAGTAATAACCAAAAGCCAACATGGGTTTGTCAAAAACAGATCATGCCAGACTAATCTTATCGCATTCTTTGACAAAATGACAAAATTAGTAGACCAGAGGAATGCTGTCGATATAATTTACTTGGACTTCAGTAAAGCATTTGATAAAGTAGACCATAACCTACTACTAGATAAAGTAGAAAAATGTGGGTTAGACAGCACCACCACCAGATGGATTCGTAACTGGCTGACCAACCGCACTCAACGTGTAGTCCTCAACGGAACTACATCCACATGGAGGGAAGTATGCAGTGGAGTACCCCAAGGCTCTGTTTTAGGCCCAGTACTCTTCAACATCTTCATCAATGACTTGGACGAGGGGATAGATGGGGAACTCATCAAATTTGCAGATGACACCAAGCTGGCAGGAATAGCCAACACTCCAGAAGATAGGCTCAAATTACAGAAAGATCTTGACAAACTTGAACATTGGGCGCTATCTAACAAAATGAAATTCAACAGTGAAAAAAGTAAGATTCTACATTTAGGCAAAAAAAACCAAAATGCACCGGTACCATATATGTGGTACATTGCTCAATAGTAGTACCTGTGAGAGGGATCTTGGAGTCCTAGTGGATAACCATTTAGATATGAGCCAGCAGTGTGCAGCAGCTGCTAAAAAAGCCAACACAGTTCTGGGCTGCATAAACAGAGGGATAAAATCAAGATCACGTGAAGTGTTATTGCCACTTTATAATGCCTTGGTAAGGCCACACTTGGAATATTGCATCCAGTTTTGGTCTCCACGATGTAAAAAAGATGTTGAGACTCTAGAAAGAGTGCAGAGAAGAGCAACAAAGATGATTAGAGGACTGGAGGCTAAAACATATGAAGAACGGTTGCAGGAACTGGGTATGTCTAGTTTAATAAAAAGAAGGACTAGGGGAGACATGATAGCTGTGTTCCAATATCTCAGGGGTTGCCACAAAGAAGAGGGAGTCGGGCTGTTCTCCAAAGCACCTGAGGGTAGAACAAGAAGCAATGGGTGGAAACTGATCAAAGAAAGAAGCAACTTAGAACTAAGGAGAAATTTCCTGACAGTTAGAACAATTAATAAGTGGAACGACTTGCCTGCAGAAGTTGTGAATGCTCCAACACTGGAAATTTTTAAGAAAATGTTGGATAACCATCTGACTGAGATGGTGTAGGGTTCCTGCCTAGGCAGGGGGTTGGACTAGAAGGCCTCCAAGGTCCCTTCCAACTCTGTTGTTATGTTATGTATATTCTGACCAGTTCTGGAGAACCGGTAGTGTTAAATTCGGGCAATAACGAGGCAGGAGACCAGGATAGTGACAACAGCTCTTTACTATATGGTGAACCCAGCAACCCGGGCTGGGAAAAACCTTTCCTTAAATACAGTTTAGCCGGAGGCTTCAACCAATCAGCAACGTGCTTGTTTCCCGCCAAAATATTTAAAGATACATTACACTCCTTCCCTCCCAGAAAACACTTTACCATTATTTACATGATATTTACATATTATTTTTCAACGTAATCACGCAAGTAGACTGGGCGTCTCCTGACTCTTTCAGACCTGCGCAATTCATTCTCTGGGAGAGAGTCGAGCTGACCGGAGGGACTGTCTGTTCCTCTCAGCTCCTCCTCTGGGCCATCCGGCCCTGGATTATTTGCAGAGTCGTCCCTGCTGTTTTCTGATGGAACCTGTTGGCGTCGCTGGACCTCCTGGAAGTCAGATAAGTCCCGCGTTTGCCCCGGGTTTGAGTCAGCTGTGGATTCAAACATTGTATAGTCAGGGCCTGTTTCGTCTAATTCGGATTGTTCGGTTATGCGTTTTCTTATTTGGTCTATGTGGCGTTTCCATACCCGGCCATCCTTTATCTCCACTAAGTATGATTTGGGACCTGTAATTTCTAGGATTTTTCCTGCTAACCAGGTCGGGCCTTCGCTATAGTTGTGTGCCCACACTCGGTCGCCTATTTCCATCCCTCTTGTCTTACCGAGTGCCCCCTTGTACCCGTCTGGTGTGTAGTTCGGGTTTAAACGGTCTAGTGGGCACCTGAGCTTCCGACCCATTAATAACTCTGCTGGGCTTCTGCCAGTTGTGACACAGGGGGTTCTGTGTTGGACGGCCAGGAAGGTATCGATTTTTGTTTGCCAGTCGCCTGGCTTGATTCTGGATAATGCCTCTTTTGCGCTCCGGATGGAACGTTCTGCAAGGCCGTTCGTCGCAGGGTGGAAAGGCGCTGAGAGGACATGTCGGATGCCCTCCTCTGCCAAGTACCCCTCAAACTGTGTTGCCGTGAATTGCGGTCCGTTATCGGATACTAACGTGTCGGGCAACCCATGGGTTACAAATAGGTGCCGTAGGACTGAGATCACTGCCTCGGCTGTCATGGATCTCATGAGAATGATTTCCAGCCATTTGGAGTAGGCATCGACTACCACCAGAAAGGTTTGGCCGTGGAAGGGCCGCAAAATCAATGTGGATTCTAGACCAGGGCCCTGGGGTCTCTCCCATTCCCGAACCGGGGCCGGTGGGGGTAGCGGTCTGGACTCCTGGCAGGCCTGGCATTTCCCTACCCTCTCAGCAATTTCCGAGTCCATTAAGGGCCACCACACATAGCTTCTCGCTAGACCCTTCATCCTCACAATCCCTGGGTGACCTTCGTGAAGGAGATCCAACACCTTTTTCCTCAATCTCTCTGGGATCACCACTCGATCCCCCCATAGCAGGCACCCCCCTTGAGCCGAAAGTTCCCTCGCTTTACAAACTCTTTGAAACGCTCGCCCGGCGCAGCGGGCCACCCTCTTTGTACCCAACCAAGTACAGTTCGTATTATAATGTCCTTATACGAAGCCCGAGCCACCTCTTTGGATGTGACTGGGCCAGAGTCCAAAGAGTCAATTAGCAGAACTGGTATTCCTGGAGTGGGGTCTTCAATAGTCTCTGGTAATGGGCATCTGCTCAGTGCGTCTGCGTGCCCTAAATCTTTTCCTGGCCGGTGTAGCAATTTGTAAGAATACGCTGCCAGGAAGATAGTCCATCGCATCAGTCTTGGCGAAAGTGCCACGGGCGTTGGGCGGTCGCCTGCCAGCAAACCTAGCAAGGGTCTATGGTCCGTGATGATTTCAAAATCACGACCAAATACGTACTCATGAAATTTCTTTACCCCTGCGACTATAGCCAAGGCTTCCTTATCAAGCTGGCTATAGTTCCTTTCAGTTGATGACATGGTTCGGGAGTAGTATGCAATGGGGGCTTCTGTGCCATTAGGTAACCTGTGGCTGAGCACAGCCCCCACCCCGTAGGGAGACGCATCACAACTTAACACTAGAGGTAGTGTGCCATTATACTGGATAAGGAGGCTATCACTCGTTAGGAGATTTTTTACCCCTTCGAATGCCCTAGCTTCCGCCTTTCCCCAAGACCATGCAGCCGTCTTAGCTAATAATTTATGCAGCGGCTCTGCTACTGTTGCCTTATTCCTTAAGAATACTGCGTAGAAGTTGACCAGACCCAAGAACGCCTGTAACTCCGTTTTGTTCTTGGGCACCGGGGCCTTCCTGATGGCCCATACCTTGCTTTCAGTGGGGTGAATCCCTTCTCTGTCTATCCAGTAGCCCAGGAATTCCACAGACTCAACCCCGATCTGGCACTTGTTTAGTTTAACCGTGAGACCGGCAGACCGGAAAATGCCCAAAACCTTTCGCAGCCTCGCCCCTAATTCCTCTAGATTTTCAGCGGATACCAGTACATCGTCAAAGTATGGTACCACCCCTGGTAATCCCTGCAATAGCCGCTCCATCAGGTTCTGAAATAACCCTGGAGCCACACTAACCCCAAACTGTAACCGGGTACACTTAAAAGCCCCTCTGTGAGTCACAATTGTTTGCGCTTCGGCTGTGCTGCTGTCTACGGGCAGCTGTTGGTAGGCTTGGGCCAGGTCTAGCTTTGCAAAAACTTGCCCTTGCCCCATTGAATGCAGTAAGTGCTGTACCACCGGAACGGGGTAAGCACTCTTTTGCAACGCTTTGTTAAGCGTTGCCTTGTAATCAGCGCAAATCCGGACCGATCCGTCCGGTTTGACTGGGGTGACTATGGGGGTCTCCCACTTAGCATGGTCAACTGGCACTAGAATTCCCTGGTTCACTAGCTTGTCCAGTTCCCGGTCAATCCTGGGCTTTAGGGCGAACGGGACCCTCCTAGCCTTTAGGCGGATAGGGGCAACTTGGGGGTCTAAATTAAAGGATATAGGGGTCCCCTTGTACTTGCCCAGGCAGTCTTTGAAAACGTCCCCAAACTCCTTCGTGAGTGTCTCTTTGAGGTCGACTTCGTTTCTGAAGACTCCGGTCACTCCCATGCCCAATGCTCGGAACCAGTCCAGTCCCAACAAGCTTGGCAGGGTCCCATCGACAATGGTGATGGGCAGAGTTTTCTTGTAGTGTCCATATTCGACGTGGACGGATGTTACCCCTCGAACAGGGATGCGATTCCCCTGGTAGTCCTGTACTTTTAGTCTTTGTGGTTGCAGACATGATCGTGATTGATGAGCCGGTGTCCACCTCCAGTCGGCACGGCACCCCCTCAATCTTTGCTTTTGTGAAGATTTTCTTTTCTAGGCGAGTTGATGCGTGACCCACTCTCACGACAGTTTGGTTTAATTTCGCGCCTTTTTTAAACTGGCCACTCGCGGGCCGCTTCGTCGTTCCCGCGCTCTGATTGGCTGGTTTGAATTTTTGGCGGGAAGGTTGGGGAGCTCGACAGACCTGTGCTAGGTGCCCCTTCCTTTCGCATCGCCGACATGTTGCATCTTTAAATCTGCATTGTTGTCGTTGGTGTTGCCCTCCGCAACTCGCGCAGTCGCCCCGGTCGTCTTTCTCCGGCCTCCCGGTGTGGAAGACTCCTTCCTCGTCCTCCCCCTCCGATTCGGCCTGGACCTCTTCACTGTGGACCGGGGTTGATTTCGCGCCAGCCGTTGGTGTGACCTGCTTTTGTAAGGTCTCTGCCGCTTGGGTGGACATCTCGTGAGCCCTGGCTTCGTCCAGGGCGTTTGCCAGCGTTAGGTTGCTTTTAGCCAGCAGCCGCCTCCGCAAACGGATGTCCCTGACCCCGCGGATGAGTTGCTCCAGCAATGCCTCGTCCAAATCTCGGTATTCGCAATGTTTTGAGGCTTTTCTTAGGGCGGCCATGTATGCACTAATGGACTCGCCTTCTTGCTGTCTGCGCTCCCCGAATTCAAACCGTTGCACATACTTGGATGGCATCGGTGCGAAATGCGCTTTCAGCAGAGTTTGTAGAGTTTGCCACGGTACCGACTGTACCGGCGTTGGCTCAGCCAGGGATTCTGCGGTGTCGAACACTTCTGGACCACAGTGGCTCAGAAAATAGGCTCGTTTCCTGTTGTCGGAAACCCCTTGAAGTTCGTTTGCTTCGAGGAAACACTCGAAGCGAGCCATGTATGACCCCCATTTCTCTTTGGCTGGGTCGAATGGCGCTGGCGGTGTGTAGCCGGACATCGCTGCTTTCCGCCCTTGTTTTGCTGGGTTCGCGTCTTCCTGGTGAGTTCAGCTCTTTTCCTGGCGCTCTTAGCCTCGAGATCCCACCTTCGTCGCCAGTGTTAAATTCGGGCAATAACGAGGCAGGAGACCAGGATAGTGACAACAGCTCTTTACTATATGGTGAACCCAGCAACCCGGGCTGGGAAAAACCTTTCCTTAAATACAGTTTAGCCGGAGGCTTCAACCAATCAGCAACGTGCTTGTTTCCCGCCAAAATATTTAAAGATACATTACAGGTAGCGGAAATTTTCTGTAGTTTGGAGAACCGGTAGTAAAAATTCTAACTGGCCCTGCCCCATCTATTCTCTGCCTCCCAATTCTCAGCTGATTGGGAGGAAATGGAGATTTTGCAGTATCATTCCCCTGCCATACCCACCAAGCCAGGGTCTCCAACCTTGGCAACTTTAAGACTTGTGGACTTCAACTCCCAGAGTTCCTCAGCCAGCTTTGCTGAGGAACTCTGGGAGTTGAAGTCCACAAGTCTTAAAATTGCCAAGGTTGGAGACCCCTGCACCAAGCCATGCCACACCCACCAAGCCACAGAACCGGTAGTAAAAAAATTTGAAACCCACCACTGCATTAAAACTTGGAAGTCAGTCTTCCATATTCTGAATGTTTCCATCTTTAAATCTGAACAGTTCTTTCAAACATTTCTGAATCATATGGAATGGAGTCTGGCAATGTGGAACAGATGGGAACAGAACATAACCTCCTGTATATGTTACTGAACACAAAGATGTTTATTTTTAAACAATGAAAGAGAAAACAGAAGAAAAACAACAGTACAATCATCTGTTTAAACCTTTATGAAATTTTCAACACTGGCAGAATATCATTCCAGGTAACACATATTTTTTGATACAAATATTTCTGTTCCATGGTAAGAAAGCTTAATGAAAAAATGATGTTGGAAAATTCCAATTAAAATTAGGATTATCAGCCAAAAAAGGAAGACCTGGTTGGTCCTTCCTTATATACCCAAGTAATTTATACAGAGTACGTCCTGTGGAATTCAGTGACTGGATTCTCACAAATTTGTCATCTGCATTAACCACAGTTTATTGAATAAACCATCTTCACCTAGCCCCCTCTTATTAAATTACATTTATGTATTCATTAAATGTCTACACTGCCCATTTCGTCTATAAACGCTGTTTATAATGCACAATATCAAGTAAGCCAGCTCAAAGAAACCATATGATCTCTTAGCACAAAGTATAAATCCAGGCAATAACATTTAATTGGTAGAAAAGTTCAACATGGTTTTCAGATCATGGCTGCAATTTTATAACTAAAAGATCCCTTCACCCCAATTTCCCTGTAAGACAATGGACTTTCAGGTTCAGTAATCAGAAGTATGTCCAGGGGGAGTCAGGAATATGAAAATAGTGGGTGTAACCAGGCAATCAAGGCTCTATTCTTTTTTATACCTGTGCAATGCAATTTTAAAAGCAACAGGGCTTCAATTGCCTAGTCATAAGTGCACCATTTTGTCACTTAGTCTTGCAAATGCCCCTACCTTTTTTCCTTGAAATTTCATATTTAATACATAGATTATAGAATAATAGAGTTGGAAGGGACCTTGGAGGTCTTCTAGTCCCTGCTCAAGCAGGATACTTTATTCCACTTCAGACAAATGTTTGTCCAGTCTCTTTTTGAAAGCCTCCAGCAGTGATGGAGCTTTTAAAAGGTGTTTTAGAATTTTAAATTTTAAAAGGTATTCTTTTTTGTGAAATCTTTGGTGCTCTCTGAGCTTAGTTGTTTGCTTGCAAATGTTTTATTTTTTTTAAATTTGAATTTATATCCCGCCCTTCTCCGAAGACTCAGGGCAGCTTACAGTGTTAAGCAATAGTCTTCATCCATTTGTATATTATATACAAAGTCAACTTTTATTGCCCCCAGCTATCTGGGTCCTCATTTTACCTCCCTTATAAAGGATGGAAGGCTGAGTCAACCTTGGGCCTGGTGGGACTTGAACTTGCAGTAATTGCAAGCAGCTGTGTTAATAACAGACAGACTTAGTCTGCTGAGCCACCAGAGGCCCCTTATTACCTGACTAGGTAACCTCATCAGTGCCAGTGAGTGTGGGGTGTGCTCCCTGTTTATATACAGTAGCTTGGCCCTGTTAGTGATGATTTGGGGTGTAGTCCCTTGATTAAGAGATTGTTTACTGCTTGATTGTTTGTCTGGTATTGATCTCCGCTTATGTGTGTGTTTTTACACAGCTCTTCTTTTGAGAGGTTGGATTTTTTACTTTGGTAATGGAGCACTTGATTAGTTTGGATTGTTTGTCTGAGGTACATTTACAGACTCTGTAGGTCCCAAAACATTTAATAAATATATTTACAAACACCATCTAAAATATGCCCTTTAAAGGTCATCTGGTAAAATATTCCATTGATTTATTTTTTTTAAAAAAATGGAATAAAGTGATTTATCTTTCCATTGTATTCATAGGCCTTTGTTGGTAGCATTAAGTTGCCATGCATATCCCAATCTTCCCCAAAACTCACCAGAGTTGTCTAGGGAATAAATACTCATGGAATAACCATGCACTATATTGATGTTTACGAATGCATTGTTATTATTGTACCTATTATATTAGTTTGACTAGCATTATTACTATTTCTACTGTTATGATTGCATCCGAATCTCATTCTGAGGACTCACACAGCCAAATTACAGTATTATTATTTCTCTAAGTACCATGCCTTTCATGTCGAGTCTCAAAGTAATATACCATGTTGAAAAATCAATACGGTAACGTGTGCAACATCATGTAAAGCAGGAGAAAAGAATGGCTAAACAATATGATGAACCCGGAGAAAATCAATGGGGTATTCAAACAAGGTAGAAAAGAACAGATAGAATAGTCTGCTTTTTTGCTTATTTCCTCAGATATTGAAAAGATCAATGAAATACGAAGTCAAAGTATTTTAAAGCAGCTTTCAGAATAGCAAAATAAAAGAATATTACCCATAGGAATCATTTCAGTAAATCTAAAGAAAGCTGTTGCTTTGGCAAAAGCCTGATGGACATAACTGTGGACCTGTCTCCTCTTGTACTTCATATGGGATAATCATGCCTTGACAATAGCAATTTCTCTTCTTATGCCCATTATATTCTTATTTCATTCCTCTCCCTCATTTTATGAATAAACAAATTTACGTGCTATTACCTCATGACCATGTGAAGTTCAGAGGTGGGTTTCAGTAGGTTCTGACCTGTTCTGGAGAACCGGTAGCGGCAATTTCGAGTAGTTCTGAGAACCGGTAAAACCCGCCTCTGACTGGCCCCGCCCCCATCTATTCTCTGCCTCCCGAATCCCAGCTGATCAGGAGGAAATGGGGATTTTGCAGTAAGCTTTCCCTGGGAGTGGGGAGGAAATGGAGGTTTTACAGTAACCTTCCCCTGCCGCACCCATCAAACCATGCCCACCAAGCCATGCCACACCCACCAAGCCACATCCACAGAACCAGTAGTAAAAAAAAATTTGAAACCCACTACTGGGGAAGTTGTATTCATACCATTCCTGACTTGGTGAAAAAGTCTATCAGCATATTACCCTGGCAGTCAAGCTCTGCTCTATTTCAGTGTCAAGGATAACAACTGATGCTCTCTTTATAGGTTGCAAACAAGCCTAGTTAAGGACAGCAATTGGTGAATTCCCCTCATTATGTTACTCCTCTCACTGAACATCAGTTGCTGGCAGAATTACTAAAGGCTGATCTTAACCTGTGACTGTTACAGCTTTGTCTGCCTTTTAAGTTGCCTGAGTGACAGGTCCCCAGTGCCTTGTCATGCAGGCTATTTCTGGACATTGGTCTAGTATTCTTCTATAAGACTACTAAACTCATAGCCAAAAAAGAGCCTATCCGATTCCAGTAACCTGCCAGATGATAAATTTTGGGACCTGGCTTTAGTAGTCTTTCATAAAATTGCTAATATCATGTGCAGAAATAGTCTGAGTGACAGGTCATCAGTGTGCTGGAGAGGTTGCCAGGAACATTGAGGGATATCCCTTCCACTTGACCTTTGCTTGCACCTGGCACCTGCAGTTCATGCCAAAAGGGAAATTTCTTGTTCCTTTTCTTTGGCTGTCATATATTCCTATTCAGCATGTACCTCAGAATGCTAGTACTTAGGTTGGTCAGAGAATGTTAGGCGGCAGATGGTCATGGACAGCAGCACCAAAAGCAGACCACAGAGCAGGCAAAATGGGGCAGGGAAAAGCAAAATGCCCTCCCCCAGATAATAAAGCTGCAAATTGTAGTATTTCTCCTTTACTGCAATCCCAACATCAAAGAACAGCATTAAGGAATATACTGTAACATCTGTAATGCTTTGCATGACATTACCTCAGAGATTAGGTAATCCATTCTGGCTATGATGAGGAGGTATGATTGGGGACTGTTCAGAAACGTGGGCCTGCCCTTCTCCATTAAATATTTAATCTTAGCAATTTCTCTTCCATCTTTTGCCTTTTCCATTCACACTTGAAAAAGTAGTTCTTAGTTAATGAACATAATTGGGATCTGGAATTCTGCCATTAAGCCTGACAGTCACAAATGACATCAGATGATTGCATCAATGTAACAATAATAGTTCTGGCAGTTCCAGTTGCAGTCATTAAGTGAATCTCATGTGGTCATTAGACACAATGTCAGATGACTGCCATTTGTGACATCCTGTTAGCTCCCCTATCGACTCTGGCTGTTGAAAGCTCTCAGGGAAAATCACAAATGGTGATCTTGTGACTATGGGATGCTGTGACTGTCATAATTATAATCTGGTCACCAAGTGCCCGATTTGGAATCACATGGCCATAAGGACCCTGCGATGGCTGCAACTTCTGTTATAAGTCTTCTTGTTCTGCAACGTTGTAACTTTGTAAGTTGCTAAATGGTTGTTAACCAGTATTTCCTTAGCCCTTTCAAATCCTATCCTATCCAACCTTTCTTCAGGTTTCCAAGGAGAAGACAGGAGACCACCAATATTTCATTTGGGAAAAAAGAGAGGATGTGTTTGTGTGTCCCTAGAAATTTTCCTATACTGGTCACTTGTGGTTACCTCCAACACCCACTGTCCCCCACTGCCCATGAATGAGAGATGGTTGCTTGGCAGCTGGTCAGTTTTACCTCTTCCACCTGAAGGCTTTAGCTAGCTGCAAAATCATGGCAGAATTGGCCTCTTAAATCGAGAGAGAGAGAAAGAATAGATAGATAGATAGATAGATAGATAGATAGATAGATAGATAGATAGATAGATAGATAGACAGACAGACAGACAGACAGATAGATCTGGTTGGCTAAAGAAATCCATAGTGGCAGCAAAATCAGCCAGAATTATTTCCTTTCCTTTCCTTTCCTCTCCTCTCCTCTCCTCTCCTCTTCCTCTTCCTCTTCCTCTTCCTATTTCTATTCCTATTCCTATTCCCATTTCTATTCCATTCCCATTCCATTCTATTCTTTCCACGTCATTTCATTGACAATTCCTATGTGTGCCACAGGATTCATTTCCTTCTCTTACAACCAGTCCAGTGGGGTTGGACTAGAAGACTTCTTAGGTCCCTTCCAACCCTATTATTCTATAAGAATAATGCCTGTCTTCTTGTCCTTAATAACCTGTATAATATTAATAACCTGTCTCCTTGTCCTTAATAACTAGTCAGGACACCTTCATCACTAATGACTTAGAGTAGGCTCCACAAAGGCAGGGTAGAGAGTGGCAATTGGGATTTTTTTTTGCAGACATTTTTTGTGCCGGCTTAAGCATGGGAGAATAGAACTCAGTATAACATTAATTTTGTCTCTTGGAGTAGGGGGTAGTGATTAAGGTGCTACTGAAGATCCAGATTCAAGGGCGCCGTCAGATCCCATTCAATGCCTGATATCTCCATTAAATCTTGATGCTAACAGATAGAAGAAGATTACAGAAGGTATTATCCACCATAATTCACCACACACAATCCACTTTGATGTAAGGTTGAAATCCTCAGATAAAATAAGGCTTTTGGTTGCTATAGCATTGCTTGAATGCTAATATTAACAAATCAGTGATGGGGATTTGAATGCTAATATTAATAAATTAGTGATGGAGCTTTATTGGATGCCCCCACAAAAAAAGCATTTAATGTGGTTGAAATATTGAATAAATTTAGATTACTTATTTTTTCCTCTCAAATATTATTGTATTCTTCAAGTCTGCTGTAATATTTATTAATAATTTCAGCAACAAATAAATGTATACGTATAAACTAAAGGATTTCCTTTATCTAATGTTTAATGTGGTATTACAATCATTGCTTTGCCTAGTACCGTTTTCTTATTGGCTAACAGGAAAACTAGTTAGCTAAGTTTGAATAAAAATTGCTGTTATGTGTTAATAATGTTATGGATGTTTTTCAATCAGCCAAAAAATCTCTACTTAATTTTGTAGAAATGGTAGGTATACAGTTCAGTGGAGTAAGTCAAAATTATGCCAATTAGCATAGTTTCAGTGAATACTGGTAAACAAAATGCCTTTTTTTAATTGCCCGGAATTGAATAAAAATCTGAGGATAATTATCCCGAGGAAAATACCTTGCTTAGTGGAAAAAGGTATATGTATGTGTATTACCCAATGAAAATGGATACTAAGAGATATGTGAAAATACCCTTCAGTTTATGGGAAAATATTATGATAAAAACGATTTTTGTATGAAGACTTACATGTTTTGAAAGCAATACCTGTGCTGGTTCTACTAAAATATTTTTAATAGATTAATAAATTTAAAATGACAAATGAAACAAAGTGGTTTTGATGCTGAGAAAACCAAAACCTTTAGCAAATTGTAATCTATAGTCTGTCTGGAAGTCTGTCTCCCCCCACCCACAGCACTCTATAAACAGTGCTGTTGCCTTTCCTAAATTTTATTAAAGCAGACTAAGATCCAAAATAATCTAATATGCATGTACCTAACTTTTTTTTACCATCAATTGCTTATACCTAATAAGAATATCTCATTATATATGGGAAAATGGAAATAAAGAAGGCTCCTTGCCCTAGCCTTCTTTGGGCACCTGAGATAGCTTGGCTGCCTGTTTCTCTCAGCCTGATGGAGGAGATGGGAAGAGAGACATTTGTAGAGATGCATATATTCCCACATATAGGCTTGCATGTAAAGAAATTAGGGACTAGATAAATTAAACCTCTCCAGGCCATTCTAGGGAAGTGTTTCCTTGTAGTGTTTTCTGTTCTTATTTTGAGCCTTAAGAGAAAGATGATTTTCAAGTCTGTCTTTATGATAGGGCAGATACAATTTAATTATGGCAATAGCACTTAGACTTATATATTGCTATCCAGTGCTTTGCAGCCCTCTCTAAGTGGTTTACAGAGTCAGCATATTGCCCCCCCAATAATCTGGGCCCTCGTTTTATCGACTTTGGAAGAATGAAAGGCTGAGTCAACCTTGAGCTGCTCAGGATCGAACTCCTGGAGTGAGCGGTGAGTTAGCCCTACAGTACTGCATTCTAACCACTGCACCACCACAGCTCTTGGTATAATGGTGTGCGAACAGGACAGTTATCAACTGGAGATGGTTCTTTCAGTTTTTCTCTTGCACTTGCTACAATGTGTAAACTCATCCATGAATCAACTTAATGCATGTTTGAACTTATTTAAATGAGCCGTTAAATAATAGGCCTTGGCTCTCTCCTGAGGTCCTGGGTTAGAGTAGATAATGGACCCCTTATGTCAGTGATGGCTAACCTTTTTGTTTTTTGCCTTTTGCCATCGCGTACCAAAAGCGTGGGAAGCATGTGGGGTCATGCGTGTGCCCACACCCATAATTAAATGCCCCCTGTGCCCCCCGTGCATGCATGTGCAACCTCCCACAGTCCCCCTGTTTTGGCACGCAATGGCAAAAAGGTTACTGGTGGGCCTGGTAGGAGGCTTTCTTGGAGCCTGGGGAGGGCGAAAATAGCCTTCCCCACCCACCAGAGGCTGGAAACAGCCCATTTCCCAACTTCCGGTAGGCCCAGAAGGCCTGTTTATTGCTCTCCTCAGGCTCCAGAGGCTTTCTTGGAGCCTGGAGAGGGTGAAAATAGCCTTTCTCACCCTCCTGGAGGCTCTCTGGAGGCCAGAAATGGCCTATTTCCTGACTTCCAGTGTACTCAGAAGGCTTGAAAATCAGCTGGCCGGCGCACACATGCATGGTGCAGCTGAGCTAGGACAACACTCGCATGCCCAACAATATGGTTCCATGTGCCACCTGTGGCAAGCGTGCCATAGGTTCGCCATCACGACCTTAAGTGGCGTTCTTTTTAAAACAATGTTTTGTCCACACTTTCGATAACTTTTTGTGCTTGCATTGTATGTTTTTGTTGTCTTTTGTAAGCCAGCCAGAGTCTTAACATTTAAGTGGGCTATAGACCAGGGGTCCCCAACCTCTCAGACCTCAGGGACCACTAAATTCATAATTTTAAGTCCCACGGACCATTAAGATGATCTGCCTAATGACCGGCTGGGTGGATGTGGCTAAGTGGTCATGTGAGTGGTTGGGCGTGGCCAACTCAATGTCACTCATATTGAGGGGTGCCTCTACTCATCCCTCTACTGCCAGCCACTCCTCACCTGCCCGCCCGGGCTCCTTATGGCCCCAACAAGAAGCAGTTGTTGGAGCTAAGCAGCCACCATGAGAAAGAGTTGCCAAAACAACTCACTCAGTTCAAATTGGATCTGGCCGAGAAGGAGGCTCAGCAGAAGCACCTCCCTGTGTCAACGTTCCAGAAAACCTCTCCTGCAGAAGAGACTCCGAAGCCAACATCTTTCAAAGTTCTTTTACTAGCATAGGTAAACTAGCACAGTTGGATGAAAACCGAAACTGGGGATTCAGATTCCTCCCTCAGTCATTCAAATTCCAAAATCTCCACCCCCGTGACCCCTCTGCTGGTCACATGTTCCAATCCTCAACTGTCCCATGTCGAATCATCACTCCAGCCACTCTTTCTCCAGATGTGAGGCCAGCCTGACTTTGACCGGCAGGAAAAATGTTGCTATGTCTAATAGCCATTTGTACCCTCAC
The DNA here is from genome assembly GCF_028640845.1 of Ahaetulla prasina. Taxonomy (NCBI): domain Eukaryota; kingdom Metazoa; phylum Chordata; class Lepidosauria; order Squamata; family Colubridae; genus Ahaetulla; species Ahaetulla prasina. The sequence continues at coordinate 152,041,137 of NC_080540.1, forward strand.
CCCCCTCTCCTACTTTCCCACACCAGGAAGAGTGGCAGCGTGTGGAAGCCTTCGGCCTAGTATGGCTTCCAAAGCTGACACACTGAGGACTAGGGGCGCAGGCTTTCCAAGCAGAGGCAAGACCTGCAGGAGTGAAAGGCCAGGTACCAGCGCCTGGAGGCTCAGCAGGCTGAGATGGTCAGCCAGTTCCAGGCCATGAGACAGTCCCTCTGGCTCCTTGCCACCAGTGGCACTTCCCTCCAGCCTTCACCCAAAGCCCCCCACCAGGAGGCTCAAGCAGACCCCAAGTCGGAATTTCTGCCCCCCTCCAACTCACACAAAAAGATCCTGAAGGGGGAGACTCTCTGCAGCAACACAAACGTTCATTGCATGTATCTGTCCCAGGGGCCATAGTTTGAGGACCCCTGATTTAGTGCAATATAAAAAAAATGCAAATAATTTTCCTGTGGACCACCAAAATTTTCTCAGGGACCACCAGTGGTCCACGGACCACCAGTTGGTGACCTCTGCTATGGACAGTATGCCATAAATAAATAAATACTTATTTGCAAGTATTTGTTTGGGCAGGTGAAGCAGCAACTGTGTCTCCCTCCCCCAAATGGCTGCATTTTGAAATATTTTGTCTGCAAATATCAGAGAAGAAACTTGTGTACAAAGTGAACATATTTATTTATTTATATGCTGCCTTTTAAAATTTTTATAAGTAGCTCAAGGTGGCAAACATACCTAATACTCCTTACTTCTCCTTCTCTTTGCTCCACAACAATCTTGATGTCTACCAGGTTGGCTCAGAGGGAACTATGCTGGAAGAAAATAATGCTTATGGGTGAGAAAAGCTCTTATAGGTATTACACAAAGTAGCAATCATTCTATCAGCTGCCTTGTTTTTTTTCCCTAAGGAAACAAAGACAAGGGCAACCTGCATCTTAGTAACACATAAGATAAAACCAGAAGAGTTGGTCCCTCTTTCAGTGGATAGTCGTGATTTCCTTCAGAAGACTGTTGTGAAGATAAACACCAAAGTGCAGTGCTGTTGTCCTTGGCAGATTTCAGGGCATCTAGGCTGATATACTTCTTTCTCAAGAGTCTGGATGTGTGTACACAGGGAAATCAGGTGAGCAAGATCAAGAGAACACTGCCATCAGACTTGTAAACTCCTTTCATATTTATCCTATATTTTCATAAAGAATATAAAAATAACCTGTGTTTAACCTAAACAGTTTAAGCAATTGTGATCAAATTTCACTAATGTGGTCTTTAATTGTAAATGATCAAAAAAAGAGATTTTTTTAAAATAATGTTTTTGAGAATAACAAACCTAGCACCTAACCATGAGGCCTGAAGGATTGTATTACATAACATCAATTGATACATCTTATCAATAAGCAGGAATAAAACAATGGTGAGATTCATTTATCAGGCTCCGTTTATGATTTTCCTACTTCTTCCAGATTTTTGATTTTTTTTTTTGATGAATTAGGGAGTTTTCTGCTCAAGTGAAACATTCTGAATTTTTTTAAAGAGAAGCTAAAAAAAGAATAAGAAAGCAAAATTCCTTCTAAGCATCACTTTGAAATATGCAAAATAGGACAGCTGACTTTGATAAAGAATATGAACGTCACCTGTGGTGAGATGGGTGGCAAATAAACTTAATAAATAATAATACAAAAGCATTCGGAACTTAGAACATTTGTTAGTTGGACGGTTTTGTTATGCATTGTTAAAAATTGTGCTCATTCTTTTACCTGGAGAATGTAGCAACTCATGTATTTTCCTTTTGGGCATTATCTTTATCAGTATTTGAGATCCAAGTGAGCAGCATCTCATTCAACAGTTCTCATCTGACAATTATTTATCTTCCTCTGTTATGTACCTGGAAGCAACGCATCAACATTCTAATTGACATAATAGCAATTTTATGTTTGCTATTGATTAACACACTTACAAAAGGTCAATAAGTATTTTAAGCACTTTGCTGATACCGTACACACTCCAATTATCTTGAAGCATTCATAATCATTTTGTTAAATGTCAATTAAATGCAAGTGCCGTTTCCTACCAGAATGACACTGATATGTAACGAAGTGTAGAACTTTGATACTTGATTGATTGCGTACTTTTTTCAGACAATTAGTCCACAGTTAAATGGGCCTTACATTGAAACGACAGGGCCTTGTGTTCAATTAAAGTAAAGAATATAATTTAAAAGCAATGAATGAATAATTCCTAGGAACTAGCTGGGTAAGTTCTAATAGGATAGCAGCTTTCACCATTAAGAACTATTCTACATATAAACAAATAGGTTTATTAGCATCAGATTATTAGCTGATATAGTCTGATCTATTCTTCACGCAGAACATAACCATCAGGAAGATATTCTATCTTGTCAAATTTTAGAGATTTTAGGTCTGATACTGAGCCATGGTGGTGCAGTGATTAGAATGCAGTATTGCAAGCTAACTCTGCCAACTGCCAGCAGTTCGATTCTTATTGGCTCAAGATTTGACTCAGCCTTCCATCCTTCTGAGGATGTAAAATGAGGACCCAGATTGTTGGGGGCAATATGCAGACTCTGTACATCTCTTAGAAAGGGCTGTAAATCACTATGAAGCAGTATATAAGTCGAAGTGTTATTGCTATTGCTATTTTAGGCCTGCCCAAATAAGTGATTATTTGATGCAAATCAATGATTTGTGATATGAAGAGACTTATTCAATTTGAGTTTGAAATTTGAAGGAAAACTGACTCTACTTGGATTCTTACAGAAATTACACTTCCTGATACACCATAGCTTTCTCAAGGATGTTGATTAACAAATAGCTTATCACCTTCCTCATTCATAAAAACATACAGGGTCAGTTAGAATAATTATTAAGAGATAGTTATCTCCTAATCACCCTTCAAAGTGATTTGTTTTATAGTTTTTTAAAACAAGTCTGCTTTGGTGGATCAAGTTGTTGACTCATCAGTTGGCTAAGTTATAATTTCAGACCACACTCCTTTATTTCTTATATTGAAACTTAAAAATTACTTCAAATAATGTCTCAATATTTCATTAATAATAAAACTCTCTTTTGTGGGATACAGTCTAAAGGAAATGGGGGTTTGGAGTGTTTGTTTTGAAATGAGCAAGGGTTCTGTCAATAAATTCACACCATAGGACACATTTAAAAATATAATTATGAATCCATAATCACTTTTCTTTCTGCAAAATATTTTAGATTTCAGATTTTAATTTTGTACAGTTGGCAGAAATGGTTAAAGACTTGCTCTTGTTTTATGCCAAAAATCCTAAGATGAATCATATAAAGTATTTATGAGGAAAACATTTCAGAGTATTTAGTCCTGTGAGCAATCATAGTGTCTGTGTCTTGTTTTTAGTTACAGCACGTTCTTCTCTTTTTCCCTTCAAAATTATCCCTGCAATATTTTAAGCCAGGAATGTTTAGATCATTACAGTTTTTTGTCTTAAAAAACAAGAGAGACAAACACTAGAACCTGACAAGGTGCTTTCTGAAGCCTTTTTCCTGCCATCTAGTGGCTTTTTGGATTTTTACAGACTGGGTGTGATCGGGCTAAATAAATAGCCAACTGATGTCATGACTCTACTAGAAGATGTTATGAAGATAGTGAAGGAACAGTATCTCACTGAAGCCCAGAAAGTGATTCCGTATAGATCTATTCAGACCAGCTGAGTTAACATTCTGCTTCCTTTTAACCTTTCTGAAAGCATAAAATTGGGTAAAGGAATTCTGATTATCTGGAAGTGATCTGAGAAGCTTTCCTAGAAATCCCTCAGATGACTTCTCCAATTTAGCCTCAGGTTTTATTTGAGTGGAAATTTAGTTGGTGTAGTGATTCAAAAGTCAAGATATACACAAAGCTCTCTTGCACTTCAGTAATTGTTTCTGTCTCTTCAGCAACACGATTGGCTCCCAATGGCGTTGCTCAGCTTTTCGGCCAAAACATTAATCCTGGCTTTGGATCTGTATTCCCTATGAGGTAGAGATGCAATGCTATCTTAGCTGAGAAGGACCAAAAATGGAAGAATTAAACACTGCCCTTAAATTTGGTTTGGAAAATGAGTTAGGACATTGACAGACCCATCCGTCACCTTCTGCTGTTTAGCTCACTGCTTTTATAATGCTTTAATGTGAATAAATATGACTTGTGGTTGGCAAGATGAATTGACCTTGGTTTTCAACTGAATGGCATGAATCAAGGTGCTTCTTATTTATTTCCGAGTTCTTGAGTGTATGTGATTTTCAGCACTTCCAGCATTAGAAATTAGAAGAACTTTTGGAAAAGAAAAAAAAACCAGTGCTGACAATCCATACACATTCTTTCAACCTTCTGTTTTCCAAGAGCAAAAATTGTCCTTGTGCCATTGGGATTGCCCAGAAATCTATGTAATGTCGACCCACTTTCTTTTTCAAGGACACAAACAGGCAAAGGCAAGCAGGAAAAGGTTGAATATATGAGCAAAGTCTCTTTGTTTTGTTAAGCATTCCGAAGGCACATTTAACTCAGAACAAAATTCCGTTCTGTCCAGTTAGGGCTTCTCCGTCTAGAGCTTAAATTCAAACTTGCTCAAAGTTCGGTACCCTCTTTGGCTACACTGGGTTTTCTTGTTCTTAGTCCCAGGAATAAAGGAGGGGGATTTATAAATATATAAATATAAAACATTTTCTAGACCAATTCTAGAATACAGCTCGCCTGTTTGGAACCCTCACCACATCTCTGACATCAATACAATTGAACGTGTCCAGAAATATTTTACAAGAAGAGTTCTCCATTCCTCTGAAAACAACAAAATACCTTATCCCACCAGACTTGAAATCCTAGGCTTAGAAAACTTGGAACTCCGTCGCCTTCGACAAGACCTAAGTTTAACTCACAGAATCATCTATTGTAATGTCCTTCCTGTCAAAGACTACTTCAGCTTTAATTGCAATAATACTAGAGCAACTAATAGATTTAAACTTAATGTCAACCACTTTAATCTAGATTGCAGAAAATATGACTTCTGTAACAGAATCATCAGTGCTTGGAATACTTTACCTGACTCTGTGGTCTCTTCTCATAATCCTAAAAGCTTTAACCAAAAACTTTCAACTATGGACCTCACCCCATTCCTAAGAGGACCATAAGGGGCGTGCATAAGCGCATGCCTACCATTCCTGTCCTATTGTTTTTCTTTTCTTCTTCCTATATATATATATATATGCTTATACCTCCTTATATTTACTCATATAAGTGTTTATATACTATATAATATTTTTGTATGATACCTACATATATTGTTGTGACAAAATAAAATAAATAAATAAAATAAAAAATAAATAAATAAAATAAAAATAGATTGAATAAGCATTGAACACCCTGTGCTGATGATGCTATTTCAGAACAATAGATATTTTTAATGTTGCAGCATGTAGCCATGCCAGTGACTTTCTTACTAAAAGTAAGCATGGGAAATTCAATCCATCTTTAGATCCCAAACCATGGAATGAATGAGTGAAAAATAACTAAATGTAATTTACAAGAAGAACATTCACTATAATGCATAGAAACACTCTATGGAGGAGATGGACAGTTTCCAAATATGATAGATGATAGATAGATAGATGATAGATAGATAGATAGATAGATAGATAGATAGATAGATAGATAGATAGATAAATAGACATGATAGATGATAGAGATAAAGAAATAGAAAGAGATAGAGATATATAGTTAGAAAGAAAGAAAGAGATGATAGATAGATAGATGAGAGAGAGAGAGAGAGACAGACAGACAGACAGACAGGATAATAGAATAATTTAATTCTATGAACATTAACTAGGTTGGCACCATGTCCATACACTGTTTTACACATTGGTTTTGTTTTTTTTTTGGTATCACATCTTTCTTTTTCAAGTTCTACCAACAGATTTAAACTTAATATCAACCACACCAGTTTAGATTGCAGAAAACACAATTTCTGTAACAGAATTATCTATGCTTGGAATGCATTACCTGACTTTGTGGTCTCTTCTCATAACCCCAAAAGTTTTATTAAAAATCTATCCACTGTTGACCTCACCACATTTCTAAGAGGACTCTAAGGGAGTGCATAAGAGCACAAATGTGCCTACTGTTCCTGTCCTATTGTTTCTTCCCCTATATATATATATGCTTATACTACCTTGTTTCTCCTCATATATATGTTTATATATTATATAATCTTTTGTGTTTTGCTTGTTATCCTTGTGTATATTGTTATGACAAAATTAAATAAATAAATAAATAAGTTCTTACCAACTCCACTGGGCCTTGATTTTCTCAATCTTTCCCTTCCACTTAGTCTGTTCACTCTTTCTTCATGTTTTTGTTTTACAGTAAAACAGAGAAGGCTAACTGCTTTTTCCAATGAGCAAGGAAGATTTATGTTCCATTGTTTCCTGAAACAGTTATCAAAAATACTTGAAAACTATCCCTATAGTCATTTTTCCCTCCTGGAAGATGACTGGCTGGTGGCAATCAGCAAGGAGTGCCATTCTACATATTACTATAACCCAGAGGTTAAAAAAAATGGGGGCAAGGGGACAGAGAGTCCCCATTGTTTTCCAGGGTTAGGAGATTCTTTTTTAAAAAATATTCTTTTAAAAAAACATGAACATTTGAGCTTTTCAAAGTTTGTTTGGGAGAACATAGCCAACTCAAAACATTTGGGAATATTCAGATTTTGCTGTTTGTTCCAGACTTAGAACATAACATGTTTTTTTATTTCATGCATACTGTTAGTTATTTTCCTTCCTCCTCCTCAAATATTGTTTTGGCTGCTTTCAGCTGTTTAATTGCATCATTGTCCCATGGACCTGATGCTACATTTTCATATAACATCATCGACAGTGGCTGGAGATGATTTCCTCTGTTGAGACCAACTTTAACAAAGGAAAGACTGAATCAGAAGAATCATTCATTCTTTATGGAAAGACAACATATAAGTGCTCAATAGAATCATTGGGCCATAAGCCCCATCCATATTAAAATGAATTATGCAGAGTGAAATGTAAAATTCCTTCTTTAAAAAGTTCATCAAACATGGATTTATTATTGGATTTATTAGTAATCTTAAAAACTGTGAAGAATAATTATGGATCACTTTGTGAGAATTGGAGCTCAGGTTTCTATTTCTTTGATTCATAGGGTTAAAACATAGAATACAGAATAACAGAATTTGAAGGGATCTTGGAGGTTTTCTACTCGAACCCCCTGCTCAAGCAGGAGACCCTATATGATTTCAGACAAAAGATTGTCCAATCTCTTTTTGAAAGTCTCCAGTAATGGTGTACCCACAACATCTGAAGGCAAGCTATTCCATTGGTTGATTGCTCTCACTGTTAGGAAATTTCTCCTTAGTTGTAGCTTGCTTCTCTCTTTGATTTGTTTCCATCCATTGTTTCTTGTCTTGCCTTTTGGTGCTTTGGAAAATAGTTTGACCCCTCATCTTTATAGGAGCTCATCAATATTGGAACATTGCTATCATGTCTCCCCTAGTCCTTGTTTTCATTAGACCAGTCATACCCAATTCCTATATCTGTTCTTTGTATTTAGCCGCCAACTAACTAGCTAGCTTCCTTCCTTCCTTCCTTCCTTCCTTCCTTCCTTCCTTCCTTCCTTCCTTCCTTCCTTCCTTCCTTCCTTCCCTCCCTCCCTCCCTCCCTCCCTCTCTCCCTTCCTCCTTTCCTTTTGACATTTATGTGTGTGTGTGTGTGTGTGTGTGTGTGTGTATGACAAGATAGCACATAATCAAATCAAATCAAATCAAAATCAATGAATAAGATCTCCAACTTTAATAAGGAAAAAGAGTGTCCCTATGTACATCAGCCTTCTCCAATCTGTTGTTTTCCAAATGTACTTAGATTAAAGTTACCAACATTCTTAGCCATCAATCATGCTGTGTAAAAGTTCAAGCCCCAACACATGAAGATTGCTTAAAGTTGGGGAAGGCTGAGCTATCTGAATCCATATATTTGTCTTGGAATAGGATAGTAGTATTCTTATTAGCACCCTAATACATACCCAAGCATTAAGAGACACTTACAATTACAGTTTTCATATTCTCTTATCAGTTTTGTTTCAGGACACAAAGGATAAGCTTCCTGTTATCTCTATAAACTCTGTAAAGTATAAAATCACAATGCCATCTAACTTTCAGCAATAAATGCTTTATGCAGACCTCAAATTACATGTGGGTTACTAAAATATTCCTTCTTGTTGATAATGTTATTCCGAAATAATGCATTTGAAAAACAAAAAAAGACCAACAGAGCCTGGTATTTTACTTGCTGATTTGCTTCTTTCAGCAGGGGCTTATCTCCTCATTCCATTTGTTCCCCCACTGCTCAATTTATAGGATTTCAGCTATCTGCCTAGGCAGCTATTCTCTGGTAATTTTGTATGACTTTCTGCATTCCTGAACCCAGCTGACAAAAAATCTATCAACCACATTGGCCTCACTGTCGTCATGCCTGCCTTGTTGATGATGGCAACCTTGAAGCAAAATCACTAACATTTTTACCTGAAAAATGCCTATTTTAACTCATGTACATCTTTCTAATAGGTTTGTGGCAGAAGAACCATAAAGACTATCTCCCCATATATTTCAGTTGGCATCCAATGTTTTGCACCTTACTTTTTTTTTTTTTAAGGCTGGGGGGCATGTATAACATTGTGTAATTTGTAATGACTGATGAAACTGCAAGGTCCTAGAGAAAACCATCACTTGAGAAAATAACTGAGTGCTTCTGTCCCAATAACTATTCATTTTCCTAACTGTTGCTTTGAATTATGATGTTATTTTATCTTTCCAGGTTGTGTTTCTTTTTCTTTCATACTTCCCCATAAGTTATATCTTAAAAATTTGGCCTCACAAAACCTGGTCATTTCAACAAATTTCTCCCATCCCTTTCCAAGTAGCATAAATTGTTTAATATCTACAAATATTAATATTTCATAATGCTTAATCAAATGAGAAGAAAGAGGAGATAGAACCGTTATTGATGTTCAGGTCCTAAATACCCTTTGTTGCCATCTTGTCATCCCCTAAGAGAAGATTTATTTATTTATTTCCTAAGTACATGGGCATAAAAATGTGTGAAAATAAAAGGAAGTAGTTTCTGGGCTTGAACTATCTGGATATTTTAATGAAAAATTTTACATTGTTCCTTTATTTATGGAGCCAATAAATCTGGTTCCAGTTCTAGTTCTAGCTATCTGTATCTATAGCTATATCTATTTCTCTATCTATATCTATTTCTCTATCTCTATCTATTTCTTTATCTATATCTATATCTTTCTATATCTGTATCTATATCTATCTATATCTGTCTATGTCTATGTCTACGACTGCCTGCCTATCTATCTATCTATCTATCTATCTATCTATCTATCTATCTATCTATCTATCTATCTATCTATCCATCCATCCATCCATCCATCCATCTATCCATCCATCTGCCCACCCATGCAATCCATCCATCCATCCATCCATCTATCCATCCATCTACCCACCCATGCAAACCATCCATCCATCTATCTATCTATCTATCTATCTATCTATCTATCTATCTATCTATCTATCTATCTATCTATCATCTATCTACCCATTCACCCATCCATCCAATACATCCATCCATCCACCTACCTACCTACTACCCACCCACCCACTCATCCACCCACCCACCTGTCTGTCTCATGCATCTGTCTGTCTGTCTATCATTAATCTATCTCAATCTTTAGTGCAGAAAAATTTAGAATCTGTTCATCAAGATGTGTCCGCAAAGAGTGGACCAAAAGAATGAAGATGGTGAAGATGGTGGCCATAATTCTCTTTTTTGTTTCTGCATGCAATGTAGACACACTTACAAAAAGGGCATGCCTTTGATTTAAATTGTGACTGCCATTTTGATTTTTTGTATTATTATTATATCCGGCCCCTCCTTCAGGCATCTGTTTCCATTACTCTTCTCCAGTCTTTCAAGGAGTTAGCCAGTTACTTTTTGAAAGTAACTTAAAATACTGTAACAACCAGACAAAACCCTATGATACATAATGCAAACTGCATACCTTAAAAATAAATAATGAAAACATCAATGTTCATCAAGGGGAGGATAATCTTTTGGCTGATGTCTAAATAATAAAGGGAATAAATACCAAACAAATTTCTCTGTAGACAGACTTCCTTAAGGGAGAGCCACTCCTGAAAACTATCTGCTTAAATTGTGGAGGAGAGACATGTAGCACTGACTTGACATGATGATCTCAGAAGATGGGCAGGTTTCTTGGGATTACATTAGTATGTCTGCTCTAAAATGCATGCTGTTAAGTTCAACAGCATTTACTGTCAGATAATTTACTGCATGGCTGCACCTTTAATTAGATCTTTAGATTCCCCACTAAGACAAGATACTGGATAGTAATCTAAATCTCCACCAGTGTATGAGATTTACTTGTCTTGTAAATTGTGTGGAGGTGACTTGTCTGTGGACAGAAAGCTGCTGCTGCTGCATGTTTGTGATGGGGTTAAAAAAAAAACCTGCTATGCATCCTGTAAACAGAAAATTTAGGAGTTTGCCCAGGTGTCTACTCTGTTACTTTGCTATTAGTGGGTAGTGTTCTCCAACTGGCATTTGTAGATGCTGTGGCCATAGTTTCTAAATCCTCAACTAGCACAGTCCCTATATATCTTGGATTTAGCTGCCTGGCCAGGCTACAGGATCCAGACAATGCTATATGATAATTTGGGATCACAATTGTATTTTGCCGTTCTCAGTAATAAGTATCATATTGCATGGGAATACTTCCTCTGGCTTCCACTGGCATCATTTTGAAATCAATTTTAGATGCAGACTCTTTCTGTATGTTTCAAAAACATATTTATAATTCAGAAGTAATAACTCTGACACCCGCTGACATATATATAGTGCCGTAAAACACTTTTTTTTCCACTTTGAAAGTTAACAGTTTTCAAAACTGGGAACCAATTGACACATTTCTAATATTTCAAAGCCCAAACTGAATGCAGTTTGCATCTCATATGTAAGCAGCACTAATATGTTTTTGGGAAGTCAACAAAATAAACAATATTGTAGAGCAACAACATTTAAATAAAAAGGGGGAAAATGCAAGACTATGCTCCCATATGGTTACAGAGAGGCTATAATCTAATAGCTATTATAAACAGAAATCACTGAAGGTTTCTTTGTTTTTTTGTTTTGGAAGAAAGAATGCCGTTAATCCTAAATCACTTTCCCAAAATTATGTGTTGTGAAAATATATCAGAAAAGATGTTTGATTTTTTTGAGTTTGCTTCAGAATGTAACAGATTGCCAAATAAATTCAACTGCAATATCAGATCATGACCCACTTACAGTTTCTTTTCAACTGGAGAATTAAATAACGGACACTTGGTATTGCTTTATGGCTAAATGGCAGAATTAAAGAAAACAAACCTAAATATATAAGTATTGAGCTTCAGACGTACTTTAATTTGAACAACATCCTCTTGTGTTACCGAGTGGGAAGTATATGAAAGGACAAAAAAAAAAAATCTAGGTTGCAAATAAAAGAAAAAGAAAAGGAAGGAAATTATAAAGGAAATAAAATCAGATAGGAAGGCTATCCTTTCATAGTTCAGTTTCCAATTTATATGCTTCATAGTATAAAGAAAACACAGACATTTTGATCTTCATCAGAATATATTTCTGAGGCTGTGTCATATTGGCTGCGAAAAAGTCTGGCTAGTGAAGAAACCATGATATCCCTATTATTTCATACTTTCACAAGGCTCTGTCCTTTCTTTTTACAGATCCTCTATCCCCAAAGCCACAAGATACACAGTATTGATATCTCTGCCAATTTTGAATGGATTTATACAATATTTTTTCTAACTTTACTTTTAAAGACAATGAAGGTGTAAGGAATGTCACTTCTTTCCTTTATTATAGGAGATGCTTCTGCTTTCTCTTAAAGCAAGCCGTGGGGTTCTTCCTGAGTTTCACTCAGCAAATCCAATGGAGAAGATGCTTCAGCTAATCACACTGCCTTTGAACTTGGTCAGGTCCCTTATGTGCCTCTTCCCCAACCAACGCAATACCATACAGAAGATATGGTAGCTTTTTTGCCCTTTCCTTTATAAAGTGAATACCTTACATGCATTTTGATGTAATGTGCGTGGGGATAACAATGACTTCATCTAAAGTTGTGAATGGGACCTACAGTAGTGGCTGAAATTGTGGAAATCTTTTGGGAAAAGAGTATTTTTGAGGTTTGATGGCTAATAACACCACTTTTTTGGGGGGAGTTTCAAAATAATCATCTTCCACTGCTGGAATGGCCTGGAAATAATCCAGACTTTAACCCAATTGAAAATCTATGGAGCCGACTAAAGAAACTTGTTAGTCAGAAGCGACCCAGCAATAAATCCCAGTTAATAGAAGCAATCATTCAATCTTTCACATTATAACTTATAGCTGCAGAACTAAATACTTGGTTCACTCCATGGGAAGACATCGTAAGGCCGTAATTCAAGCTAAAGGTTACCCAACTATTAACTGACATGGTGATAATGTTTGCATATCTTGTTTTTTCCTATGGTGATAATTTTTGTATATCTCGTTTTTTCTTCGTGTTTCACTTTTCTTCTTCATACTGTAACTGCTATTCTAATAGCAAATCCTTCATAAAAGTTATTGCATTACATTCTTGATTAAATTATCTTTCGATTGATATATAATTTTATGGTACTACTCCAAAAAAAAAAAAAAAAGTGGTGTTATTAGCTAGGTTTAGAAAATACACTTTTCCCAAAAGGTTTCCACAATTTTGGCAACACATCTGATCAGGTGTGAAGCTCCAAGACTGATTCTGAATTAAGCAGAATCAGACAACTGATCAGGAGAGGCTGCAGAATTTTTTAAAAAATGGGTTTCATTGCAATCTGACCTTCATTCCCTAAGCTATCCCACTATCCTGAAAGGTAATGAAGGATGTTACCCCACCAGAGTAAAAATAAAATTCAGCACCAGTTGGGACAGATTCTGGTGATCATTTTATCTTTTTGCCTCTGACAGCAAAATGTCTCGGGATGTTTCTGAAGACACTTTAGTGCCTGACAGCCCGAGCTATTCATTCAAGTAGGCAGTTGGGTTATGACAACAGGGACTGAGTTGATACGCCTTCTGTGGGATTCTGTTTGTAATGGCTATGAAACGTTAAACTGACCACATTTATGTGATCCAGTATCATGAAACCCTTTTTGCTAAGATGCTATCTAATGCTGTTTGAAGCAACCCGTGTAAAAAGTCTTACATCTCCTCCATGAAAAATGAACTGACGTAAATGCAACTGCTCTTCCATGCTTGTGTTTAGATCATGTTATGTATTAGATTCTGTATTATTCTATCTCAGAAGAATAAAGTAGCATTCCTGGAAGTTCTGCTTCCTATCTGTTGACTTGACATCAATCTTGAGAACCTGCTCAAAGTTCTCTCTGTCTTATCTTATACTGGTAGTCCTCAGCTTACAATAGTTCATTTAGTGACCATTTGAAGTTACAACAGCACTGAAAAAAGTGATTTATAACCGTTTTTCACACTTACAACTATTGCAGCGTCTCCTCAGTCATGCAATCAAAATTCAGACGCTTGGCAACTGACTCATATTTATGATGGCTGCAGTGTCCCAAGGGTTACTTCTTGTTACCTTCTGATGAGCAAAGTCAATGGAGAATCCAGTTTCACTTAACAACCGTGTTACTATATACATTACCATATAATGCCTTGGTAAGGCCACACTTGGAATATTGCATTCAGTTTTGGTCGCCACGATGTAAAAAAGATGTTGAGACTCTAGAAAGAGTGCAGAGAAGAGCAACAAAGATGATTAGGGGACTGGAGGCTAAAACATATGAAGAACGGTTGCAGGAACTCGGTATGTCTAGTTTAATGAAAAGAAGGACTAGGGGAGACATGATAGCAGTGTTCCAATATCTCAGGGGCTGCCACAAAGAAGAGGGAGTCAAACTATTCTACAAAGCACCTGAGGGTAGAACAAGAAGCAATGGGTGGAAACTAATCAAGGAGAGAAACAACTTAGAACTAAGGAGAAATTTCCTGACAGTTAGAACAATCAATAAGTGGAACAACTTGCTTGCAGAAGTTGTGAATGCTCCAACACTGGAAATTTTTAAGAAAATGTTGGATAGCCATTTGTCTGAAATGGTGTAGGGTTTCCGGCCTCGGCAGGGGGTTGGACTAGAAGACCTCCAAGGTCCCTTCCAACTCTGTTATTATGTTATGTTATGTTACTAATTTACCAGCTGCAGAGAGTCCCTTAACAACTGTGTCAAGAAAGGTCGTAAAACAGGGCAAAATTCACTTAATAAATGTTTCGCTTAGCAACAGTAATTTTGTGCTCAATTGTGGTTGTAAGTCGGGGACTACCTGTACTAAACAAAATCAAGATGAGGTCATTGTGAGTTTCTATTTCATTCTTCTCTCTTTCTTGGGGCTGAGTAGAATCTTTTCTGCAAGTGGTACCTTAATCATGCACATTAAATCAGAATATTTCAAGGCTAACTCAAAACGAAAAGTGCTATATGAAAGAACTCAGGATTTATTTTTTTTAGCCTTTTCTTAAATAAGATGGAGGAACAGGGCTGAGGCAAACCAATTTCACTGAAAAACTGTTTTGAAGGGCTGGGGATGCTGCTACTGAGAAGTAGCACCTTTTGGTTTTGGGACCCTTTACATCAGGGGTAACAAACATGCAGCCCTGGGCCGCATCTGGCCTGTGATAGGCCTGGAGTTTCCCCGGCCCTGCCTACCCCATTGGCCACGACAACCAGGCCACACCCTCCCCAGCCCCACAAGGGCAAACAAATTCCTGATATAGCCCACAACGGGATCGAGTTTGACATCCCTGCTTTACATTGTGGTAGTCATAAACTATCAGGTGTTTCCAGCAGTCCTGGAGATAACTACCCTGTTTTCCCCAAAATAAGACATCCCCTGATAATAAGCACAATTGGGCTTTTGAGCGCATGGCAATAAGGCCAAGCGTTTATTTCAGGGTTCAAAAAAATATAAGATAGGGTCTTATTTTCAGGGAAACACAGTACTTTATGTATAGGTCAAAACCAGTCCTGAAACTGTGTCCAGAAACTGATCAGAAGCCATTCTAAGGCCCAAAACACAGATGTAATATGTTTCCCATGACAGATGAATGACACTATAGGGGATAATATAGGGGTCACTATACCCCAGTGGTCTCTAAAGATAGTCCCATGTTATTATCCTCCCAGCTACACCAGATTATACCAGATTATTGTAAGGCTACATTAAGAGAATCTTGCAAGTCTGAAAGTACAAATTCCCTCCAGTCTTTTACTGCTTGATTAGTTGGGCGTGGGGGGACTTATTTAGTTGTACGCTCCTCCCACTCTTCTTTAGAGCTCTGTGATTGTTCCTTAGGCAGCATTTCTTTCCCTTCCCCTATTCCAAGGTCTTTCATACATTCTATTACATAAATGGAGTACATTGCAGTAGTCTAGCTGGGTGGCAATAGAGGAATGAATTATTATTGGTTAAAGACTGTGGTTAAAGATTCTCAATAGTTAAAGATGCTGAGCTTGTCAGTTGGAAATTTAATAGCCTGAGTTTGAGATCCAAGTGCCGTACAACGGGATGAGCTCCCGTCCTTGCCCTAGCTCCTGCCCACCTTGCAGTTCGAAAGCATGCAAATGCAAGTAGATAAATAGTACCACTTTGATGGGAATATAACAGAGTTCCGTTGCCTCAGTGTATAGTCATGCTGGCCATGTGACCACAGAAGTGTTTTCAGACAACACAGGCTTCCTTGGTGATGAGCACCATCCCCTGGAGTTGGGCACGACTGGACAAGGGAAACCTTGACCTTTATTATTTCAGAGGTCCGCTTATTGGCTAGTGCTGTGGCTTTGAGCCAGTGGTGAAATCCAATTTTTTTTACTACTGGTTCTGTGGGCATGGCTTGGTGGGTGTGGTGTGGCTTTGTGAGTGTTGCTTGGTGGGTGTGGCTCCTGGGGGAAGGATATTGCAAAATCTCCATTCGCACCCCACTCTGGGGCCAGCCAGAGGTATTAGCCGGTTCTCCAAACTACTCAAAATTTCCGCTACCGGTTCTCCAGAACCTGTCAGAAGCTGCTGGATTTCACCCCTGCTTTGAGCATAATATGCCTATTTTTATGTATCAGAAATTTGCTGCCAATATTTTGCTGGAAGTGGAAGGTCGAAGTGCTTGCTTGGACTTATGATGTCTTGGTACCAATGTATCTCCAAGACTGCTTGCCTAGATACAATTTCCTGGGAGATATGTCAAGTGGTATCCCATCTTTGTAAAACGATGAGAGTCAAGGCCAGAAAATGTTGCTTTTTGGTAAGGTTCCAGTATGTCTCTCCCCTAAAAATGAGATTGGTTGCTTTGTTAATGTGGCCTGTGGTAAGTAAAAATCAAGTTTTTCCACTGGGCATCTGAAGTGAGTGTCACCATTGTATTAATCACTGTTATATATTGTTTAAGCTGGGTTTTGTATTTCATTTTTGTTTTACGGGTATGTGAGACTTCATTAGGATTGTTACAATGGATGTCTTCATTTTTTATTCTCTTTTTGAGAGCTGCTGGGAGCTTGGGAGAATCCAGCAACATACTAATCCCATGAATAATTAATTGCTAATCTGGCAATTTATGCCCCACCATCATCACTGATGTACTGTGGTTACCAAAATTCCCTCGTTCCTCCTATTTCAAACAGAAAGAAATGGAGTTAAAAACTCAAAATATCTGGTACTGTGTGCCAGCTTGGCCTCTGGAAAGGAATTTTAAACTAACCATAAGAAAGCTCTGAAAGAGCTGTTAAGGAGTGGTTTGGATAAGAGATAATATAGTCCAGAGATTGAAGAAGCATGAGAAAGAATTTTAAAATAATTATTAGCTTCTGGTATGATCCTAAACCCAAAGTACAGGTAGTCCTCGACTTACAACGGTTGACTTGGTGACCATTCGAAGTTACAATGGCACCAGAAAAATGGACCATTTTTTCACACATATGACCGTTGCTGCATCCATATGGTCATGTGATTTACATTTGGATCAGTGGTGGGTTTCAAAAATTTTTACTACCAGTTCTGTGGGTGTGGCTTGGTGGGCGTGGCTGGGGAAGGATACTGTAAAAGCTCCATTCCCACCCCACTCCAGGGGAAGGATACTTGTTGTGTCTTGCCCGCCCTCAGAGCAGCCAGGGCCTTCTTATCTGCTCCCGAACACTGAGGAATGTATGCCTCCCGGCCCCAGTCCTGGCTCCATGCCCAGACAAACTGCAGAAGAAGGAGCACCTCCCTGCCCCAGCCCTGACTCCATGCCCAGGCAAACGGAGCAGCTAGACCCCTCCCCCTCCTCCACAGCATGTGAGCCTGAGGAGGGTTTATTACCAACAGCTGATTTGAGTGATCCTCGCATCAGAAGATTGGAAGGGAGGGGCAGGCCTTAATGAGTGCTGAGTCATGGAGCCACACCTCATGGCCTATATAAAGGATCTGCTTTCTGGCAGTCTCTGAGTCAGAACTTATCTTGCTGAAGTCACTTACTGGTCTCCTGCCTGCTCTGAGGACTTTGCTAGGACTTTGGGCAGAGCTGCAGAGGCACGCCTGATTCGGATTTCCCTGACCCGGCCGTCAGCGGAGGAGTGGGACACGACAATACTGCAAAATCCCCATTTCCTCCTGATCAGCTGGGACTCGGGAGGCAGAGAATAGATGAGGGCGGGGCCAGTCAGAGGTGGTATTTACAGGTTCCCGGAACTACTCAAAATTTCCTCTACCGGTTCTCCAGAACTGGTCAGAACCTGCTGAAACCCACCTCTGGTTTGGATGCTTGACAACTGACTCACATTTATGATGTTTGGAGTGCCCCAGGGTCACGTGATCCCCTTTTGCGACCTTCTGCCAAGCAAAGTCAATGGGGAAGCCAGATTCACTTAACAACCATTTACCAGCTGCAGTGATTCTGCAGCAAGAAAGATCATAAAATGGGGCAAAATTCACTTAACAAATTTCTCAGCAAAATTTTGGGCTCAGTTGTGGTGGTAAGTTGAGGACTACCTATGGGAGTTTGACAGAACAAGAAACTAAATAGCTTCATGAATTTTTATACTTCAGCTCCTAAATCAACTCTGGAATAAGTATTTTCCCTGATTTTCATGCCATTACTGTGTCTGTGATAGTTTTGCTGTAAAACGCAATCTAATTTTCAGTAGACAAGCATTCTGCAGTCCCAATATTTCCATCCACTATTGTCACCACATTAAAATAAATCATTTGTCATCCAAAGGGAGATGAATACAATGCAGCTTTCTGCAGCGGTGAGTTCTCAATTATTACCCAGCAGTAAAGAATTCACATTAATGAGAACAGTTGCCATTTAAGTCCATTATGTCTTTTTCCTAATCACACTGTTTGTTTTCAAACTTCCAATTAACAAGGATCTCTTTAAAAAAAAACACCAAACTCTTAATGCTGCCCTTTAAAAAAAGAAAGAATCAGAAGTAAGTCCCCAATTATTATCTCAGTTCTGAGCTGGAAAACTAAATTCTTATTTTAACCAGATAATGGGTTAGAATGCACAGTACCAGAGATATTTGTAAGTTTGTGGAGAAGATAAGAAACCATTTTTGTTGAAGCTCATGCAGAACATGGTGTTTTACTATTGGACTTTAATATTAGGCTAAAAGCCTGAGGCAAATGTTCATGTTAGTTTTGTCTTGGGGCAAGAATGTTCCTGTGTTCCTAGCTAACCCAGCAGTTATAGCCAATTTAGTGGTAGGATAATACTTTTTGCTTGAGAAATCAAAACATGATCCAATCTTGGAGGAAAAGCAGCACACAAATGAAGCTAGCTGTTTTTTTGTTTCTCTGCTTGTAAAGGCAGGACTACTTAAATGAACCTCAAATACTAAATAAGAGCCATAATTACACAGTAGTTAGAATGCAGCATTGCAGGATAACCCTGCTCACTGCCAACAGTTCAATCCTCACCGACTCAAGGTTGACTCAGTCTTCCATCCTACAAAGGTTGATAAAATGATGACCCAGATTGTTGGGGTCAATATGCTGACACTGTAAACTGCTGTTGAGCACTGTGAAGCGGTATATAAATCTAAGTGCTATTACTATAATCCTGAGGTAATATAAAGGATGTTCCTGAAAAGAGCCCTAAGGAACATTTTTAGCAGCATACAAATAGCGACTCTCCTGAGAAACAAGGCACATTATTCTGGAAATGAAAATGGGCCAGGTAGTCATTTCATTCACTGTGCCTCACAATGCTGTTAGCTGCAATTATGGTCTGCCTTATACTCAGAAGTGGTCAGTAAACAGCAGAATCAGCTCTGCTATAAGGTCATAATTGCCAGGAGATGGAAGAAAATTCTATTTTACCTTCAAAGGATATCTTCATTTTCCTAGATGCTTGTCTCATTGCTTGTTTTTCCTTAGCTTTTATTTCATTTTTCACTATGGCAATGAAAGTTTATCACTTTGCTCTCAGTTTTTTTTTATTAATTTATTTATCAAATCTATAGCCATCATTTTCATTGTTCTGTGTGGGAGAGAGAGCATCAGCTATGCAGTCCCTGAGAGGTGGATTTTCCAGGCTCAAACTTAATCCCTCCAAGACGGAGTGGCTGTGGATGCCGGCACCTCGGTACAGTCAGCTGCCGATGCGGCTGTCTATCGGGGGCAAGTTGTTGGCCCCGATGGAGAAGGTACACAACTTGGGTGTGCTCCTGGATGGTCGGTTGTCCTTTGAAGATCATTTGGCAACCGTCTCCAGGAGAGCTTTTTATCAGGTTTGCCTGATCCGCCAGTTGCGTCCCTTCCTGGACCGGGATGCCCTATGCACGGTCACTCATGCTCTCGTTACCTCTCGTCTGGACTACTGCAATGCTCTCTACATGGGGCTCCCCTTGAAGAGCACCCGGAGACTTCAGCTAGACCAGAATGCGGCTGCGCGGGTTATTGTGGGAGCGGTTTGGAGCTCCCACGTAACACCTATCCTGCGCAGACTGCACTGGCTACCTGTTGTTTTCCGGGTGCGCTTCAAGGTATTGGTTACCACCTTTAAAGCGCTCCATGGCTTAGGACCGGGCTACTTACGGGACCGCCTACTGCCGGCCTCTATCTCCCAGCGTCCGGTGCGTTCCCACAGAGAGGGACTCCTCAGGGTGCCGTCAGCCAAACAATGTTGACTGGCGGCCCCCAGGGGGAGGGCCTTCTCTGTGGGGCTCCTACCCTGCGGAATGAGCTTCCCCCCGGGCTTCGACAACTACCTGACCTTAGGACCTTTCGCCGCGAACTTAAAACTTATTTATTTCATATGGCTGGACTGGCCTGATTTTAAATTTTAAATTTTAATTGTGGGTTTTAAATTTCTGTCATTTTTATGGGGTGTAATGGTATTTTAAATTTTCTGGCATATCGAATCAGTTTTTTAAGGGTTGTTTTAATTATGGTGTATGTTTCTGTTTGTATTTTATTGGCCTGTTCACCGCCCTGAGTCCTTCGGGAGAAGGGCGGTATACAAATTAAAACATCATCATCATCATTATTATTAATATTATTATTATTATTATTATTATTATTATTATTATTATTATTATTATTATTATTATTATTATTATTATTATTATTATTATTATTATTATTATTGGATTTTTTTTCCCTATGCAAATTGAGCATAATTTAGATTAATACATTTACCTCAATATCCAATATACACAAATAATTGAGCTACATTGTTTGATATAAGGGGAAAAAATTAGCCTTTTTTCTGAGGTTTGAGGTTTATATATAAAGAAACCAAAATCTTTAATATGAGGAGAACAATATTTTCATTGGAAACATTCCTGAACAATAGACAATAAATTAATATGAAATTGTACTTTTAGCATCACAATTTTTAGAATAATGGCCTCTACTTCCCCAAATAATCATCACCACCCAACTAATACCAGACGCTCAGGAGTCCATTTCTAATAGGGACCAGAACAAAGACAAAACTCTAAGTGATACAAAATTGTCCCTAAATCCTTCTTCTTCTTGTCTGCTGCAGTGTTTCTTGGAATAGTACTGCATTATAACTAATGCAAATCAAAATCAAAAAAATCAAAAAATCAAAATCAAAAAATCAAAAAAAAATCAAATAAAAAATAAATCTTAGAAGTTCCGAAAGAATATCAAATATGTCTCCAATGCTTATAAATCCACAGATTATCTGCCATCAATGTTTGCAGGAGAACTGTCAACTGCTGGGGAAATCAAAAGATTCAGGGTATTCTAGTCTCTACAAGAATCCGAACTACTAATGGTCAAGGGACATTAACAGGAGTTAAGAAAGGAACTCAAAGGAGGCTGAACTTAGATCTCTTGCAGGCACAATGGGACTCTTGACTGATAACTGATGACCCCTCCTTTGGACTCCGCCTGGTTATCTTCAAGAAAAACATCATATGAAGAAGATTTTGAAGCATCAGCCCTACAAAAAATGACACTGCAATGGATCTGAGTCATATATTGGGCCTGACTTCAACCTGTGTTGTTCTTTCCTGGGAAGGAAAAAAATCAAAGCAATTTTCCTCTTGGCGTTACTACCTCAATCTTGGTAGATAGCATAGATTTCTGATTCTTTAAAATCAAGGTGTGTAACAGATGCATAACCTGTTGCTGAAGAGAAGTCTAATAGTGCTGAATTAAACATTTCTTGTTCCAGCCAAAGCTCTGAGCAGTTTTCGATTAAGGGATGCTTATCTCTCTGATAACACTGTATGGGAAGACAGAAATCTTTTCAGTTCTAGAAAAGAGAACATGGCAGTATTTTTTTTTTCTAATTCTTCTAGTCTAGTCAAGCAGGATTTAGTGTTCATTTATAAGGTTGTTGGAGATAACTATTCTGACTTCGGCATTGAATATCTGCATGTTACAAGCTGTTATTTTATTTTTTTTAACTCTTAGTTAGATCTTAGACTTACTTTCTGATTAACCCATTGCATTGCTGTTTTAAGCTATTTCCCATTCTTTGACAGACTAGTGGTTCCTGACTATTGATTTACTCAAACATCTCCTTTCACCTGTGACTTCTGGATTGAAACCTGACTTTGTAAATCTCTGATGAAACGGGTAGTGTAGCACAGTAGACAGGGACATGAGAAAAAATGGTAAAGATCTCATTTTAATACAAAACAACTTAATTCATTAATGTACATGCGAGTGCAGTTGATTTCTGTTTTTTCCACAGCCAGCTTCTTGATGCAGTTCTCTGATTTAAAAATGTGCACAAATTTCATGATATAAAAAGTGTGAACACAAAGGCATAAAACCTCTTTGATTAGAATAAACTGCAGCTTGCAGAAAAGAGGGAGGATGGGGGGGGATCACACCATGATTTCTCACCTGCCTTTGCAAGGGGTATTCAGTTTTAGACTGCGGTTGTGCAAAACAAGGAAATGGTGTTTCAGAGCACCTGTCAGCACGAGGGAAAATTCCCCTTTGGAAGTGTTAAACCAGACATGTACTTCTAAAATTTTGGCCGAGCTGCTTCAGGTGTTTTCCGTGACTGTGCATGTGAAGGTACCAACTATGTTTGCATTAACAATGAATCATGGCTGTGACATACCCAAGCAGTTATTTATTTTATTTATTTTTTATTTATTTAATTTTGTCAAGACAATATATACAAGCATAACACAAAAAGATTATATAATGTATAAACAAATATATGAGGAGAAACAAGGAAGTATAAGCATATATACCGTATATACTCGAGTATAAGCCGAGTTTTTCGGCACGTTTTTTGTGCTGAAAAACGCCCCCTCGGCTTATACTCGAGTCTACCCTTGCAGAGCCGACCCAGGGAGAGGGTTTTTTGCCCTCGGGAACAGCTGGGCCGGCAGGACGAGCCCAAATGCTGCCGGCATGCTTTGCCAGCTCGGCCGGCTCGTTTTGGGGCGGCGGCTGGCCTCCGGCGTTTTCTTCCGCCGCTTTTTGATGGCGGCGGCGGTGGTCGGCGGAGGCGGGCGGAGGGGCGTTCGACATTTTCACCCCCCTCTCACTCGTCCTCCTCTTGCCCGCGGTGGGGGCGGAGGCGTTGTCACCTCGCCTCCTCTCCAGCCGAAATTGAGTGCGGCGGCAGTGGGGGTGGGTGGGTGGGGAGGCCGCGTGAAGTGCCGGCTGGGGAGCCCGAGCCAATCCCGGCCCCAGCCGGCACTTCACGGCGGCCTCCCCTGCCGCCGCACTCAATTTCGGCTTTTCGGAGAGGAGGCGAGACAAACGCCCGGGCGAGAGTGACAAACAAATAGAGTTCTTCGCCTTGGCGTTTGTCACTCGCCTCCTCTCGAAAGCCGAAATTGAGTGCGAGCGGCAGTGGGGGTGGGGAGGCCGCGTGAAGTGCCGGCTGGGGAGCCCGGATTGGCTCCTGGGCTCCCCAGCCGGCACTTCACGGCGGCCTCCCCTGCCGCCGCACTCAATTTCGGCTTTTCGGAGAGGAGGCGAGTGACAACGCCTCCGCCCACCGCGGGCAAGAGGAGGACGAGTGAGAGGCGAAATGTCGAATGCCCCTCCGCCCCTCCGCCGCCACCGCCGCCGCCATAAAAGCGGCGGAAGAAAACGCGGAGGCCAGCCGCCGCCCAAAACGAGCCGGCCGAGCTGGCAAAGCATGCCGGCACTTCAATCCCGGCTCCCCAGCCGGCACTTCACGGCGGCCTCCCCACCCACCCACCCACCCCCACTGCCGCCGCACTCAATTTCGGCTTTTCGGAGAGGACGGCGAGTGTGTCAAACGCCAAGGCGAAGAACTCTCTTTATTTGTTTGTCACTCTCGCCTCCTCTTACTCGTCCTCCTCTCGCCCTCGGAGGGGCGGAGGCGTTGTCACTGAATACATCCCAATAAAATGCAAAGGTTTCAAAGCATGTTTTGGAAAAGCAGCGAGGATGGGGGAGAATGCTGCCTTGAATGTGAAAGAAACGTGGAAAACTCCAACTACAGTATAAAAAAACATTTGCACTCAGTACTTTTTATTTTATTTTATTTTTGCCAAGTTTTCCCCAGGGTTTTTCCCCTATGGAAATTGGGGAGGTGGGGAGAAAGAGGTGAAAAGAAAAGCCTCTTGGAAAGCGGAGAAATACGGCAAGAACAAACAATTTCTCCCGAGAGGGGGCAGGAGGAGGAGGAGGAGGAGAGATGGGGCATTGCAAGCTAGGGTGGGAAGAAGGAGGAGGAAGAAGAAGGAGGCAAAAGAAACCGACCCTCGCGCAGATCAGCAAATTAGCTTTCCTTCTCCAAACCAATTTTTTAAAAACAACCCGTTCTACCCAGAGCAAATGGCAAATAAGCAGCCCGTTTGAGTCTGATTATTGTTTCGGTGGTTGCCCTCTCTGATCTCCTTGTACATGACAAGGCACCTCTAACCCAGCGCTTTGTGTTTGTTATTGGTAATTCTCCTCTCCTTCTTCCATTGGAGTCCTCTCCCTTCCTTTCCGAACGGGCGGGCGATTTACCTTCTCTGCCTCTTTTATTTTCCTGGAGGTGGAGGTGTATTCCTAAGGATGCCTTCAGTGCTGGGGAAGGAGCCGATCCATGGAGGAGGGGGCGACGCTGCCGAGCCGCTGCTTACAGAGAGCGAAAGAGCCAGGAGACCTTGGCATGGGTGGGCGGCTGGTGTAAGGCAGGGCAGAACCTTCGACCCGCAAGGATCCCGGGAGGTGGGGACGAAGAGAGGCAGAGAAGGAGGAGGAGGAAGGAAAAGAAAGAAAGGGGAGTGAAAATAAGAGCAGTCCGAGCAATAAATAAATATTGCTGGGCTGCTTTCCAAAAATCCTCAGCACGGAACTAAAAGTTGCAAGTGTTTTGTGAGTTCAAACAGTCCCTTCCAGACTAACACGTTTCATTAAAAGATACAAAGTTTGGTAAACTGAAGCTCGCTCTGTCCAATGCAAAAAAATAATCATCATCATATAATAATAATAATAATAATGATAATAATAATAATAATAATAATAATAATAATAATAATAATAATAATAATGATGATAATGATAATAATGATAATGATAATAATAATAATAATAATAATAATAATAATAATGATGATAATGATAATAATGATAATGATAATAATAATAATAATAATGATGATGATGATAATGATAATAATGATAATGATAATAATAATAATAATGATGATGATAATAATGATAATAATGATAATGATAATGATAATAATAATAATGATGATGATGATGATGATGATGATAATGATAATGATAATAATAATAATAATAATAATAATAATAATAATAATAATAATAATAATAATAATAATAATATTCAGCCGTGCTTCGCTTTGATGGCAGCCTGACGAAATGGGGGCAGGGGATACATACACGGTTAGGGAAAAATAACAAAACAATGTTTTGGGCTCAATTGCAGTCTTAAATTGAGGACTACCGGTACTTGCAATTTGAACCTTATTGGACACTTCATTCCTGGAGGGTTTTTAAAGAACAGACTGGACAATCCTTTGTCTGAAACAGTATAGGATCTCTTGCTTGAGGAGTGGGGACTGGACTAGAAGATCACTGTTAGTTTGGGATATGTTCAGAGCCCACACATCTGATGACATAAAAAAATTGGCAAAGTCATCTCAAGTCACTTTGGCCGTTATTCCAGGTGGGCTTACATCTGTATTGCAGCCCCTAGATGTCAGTTTAAATAAACCTTTCAAGGACCATGTGCGAAGGATGTGGCATGAATGGATGACATCTGGTCAAGCTCGTCTGACAAAAGTTGGAAATCTGAGAAAGCCAGACATAGAACTAATAGCACAGTGGGTTCGTGATGCATGGGAAGATATTCCAGAGGACATGGTGCAACGTGCCTTCAAGAAATGTGGCATTAGTAATGCTATGGATGGCAGTGAAGACAGCGCATTGTATGAGAGTGACAGCAGTGATGATGACGACTGTGAACTCAGTGATGACGACAACGTATATGCAGATAACATCACAGAAGCTGAAGTAGCTGAAGCTCTGTTTGGACAAACAGATGATGAGGAGGAGAACTCCAGTTTTGAGGGATTTTAGCTCTCGTTAGCTTGGTTGCTGTTACTTTTAAAGATACTGTATTTTTGATACCATATTCTTTTTGGGGACCCCCTTTTGCACTTTTATTGTTTTTCGTTCAAATAAATATTCATGTTATTTTACTTGGCTCTATCTTTATTTTTTACATTGACCAGTAGCTGCCTCATTTCCCACCCTCGGCTTATACTCGAGTCAATAGTTTTTCCCAGTTTTTGTGGTAAAATTAGGTACCTCGGCTTATATTCGGATCGGCTTATACTCGAGTCAATAGTTTTTCCCAGTTTTTGTGGTAAAATTAGGTACCTCGGCTTATATTCGGATCGGCTTATACTCGAGTATATACGGTATATATATATAGGGAAGAAACAAAAGGACAGGAACGGTAGCCACGTTTGTGCTCTTATGCACGCCCCTTAGAGTCCTCTTAGGAATGGGGTGAGGTCAACAGTGGATAGATTTTGTTTAAAGCTTTTGGGGTTATGAGAAGAGACCACAGAGTCAGGTAATGCATTCCAAGCACAGATAATTCTGTTACAGAAATCATATTTTCTGCAACCCAAACTGGCGCGGTTGACATTAAGTTTAAATTTATTGGTAGCTCTTGTGTTATTGTAGTTAAAACTGAAGTAGTCGCTGGCAGGAAGGACATTACAATGGATGATTCTATGAGCTAAAACCAGGTCCTGTCGAAGGCGACAGAGTTCCAAGTTTTCTAAACCCAGGATTTCAAGTCTGGTGGAATAAGATATTTTGTTGGTTGCGGAGGAGTGGAGAACTCTTCTCGTAAAATACCTCTGGACACGCTCAACTGTATTGATGTCAGAAATATGGTATGAATTCCAGACAGGCGAGCTGTAATCAAGAATTGGCCTAGCAAATGTTTTATATGCTCTGTCAGCAATGTGGTGTTCTTGGAAAAGAAACTACGCAGGATTAGGTTAACAACTCTTAGAGCCTTTTTTGCTATGTAGTTGCAGTGGGCTTTGGCACTTAGATCATTAGATATGAGAACTCCAAGGTCTTTGACAGGGTAGGAATCGTCAGTAAGGTAGTAACCATCAAGCATGTACTTAGTGATTGGGTTCTTTTTACCAATATGCAAGACCGAGCATTTGCTGGTTGAGACCCGTAGTTGCCAAATTTTAAACCAAGCGGTTAGATGGTCAAGGTCTTTTTGAATGGTAGATGTATTTTCGGTGGTGTTAAACAGTTTGACATCATCAGCAAAGAGAACACAGTTACTAGAGATATGGTCACAAAGGTCATTTATGTATATTATAAAGAGAGTTGGTCCAAGAACACTACTGTTGTGACCCAGGTTCCTGGACCCGGACTCCTGGACTCGGATGATTCAGAAAGTGAGGGAGAAGACCTGGCCAGCCCTGCTTCTCTTGAGCCCTTTCCCTCCCTGGCACCCACTCAAAGGGATGGGGAGGGGCCGGCACAGCCTGATTCCATGGAGCCTCCTTCTGATTTGGCAACGCCCCAAGAACAGTTTTGGAGCGATGCAAGGTCACGTAGACGTAATCGCCGTGCGCAGCAGCGGAAGAGTTGGGACAAAGCCAAGTCATAATTGTCATGCAGTGACATCTGCAGAGACTATAAATAGGAGGCGGGACTTCCTGGTTTTTTGTCTTGGACAAAGTAATGAGTTGGCGCGAGCTAATGAATTGGCGAGCTAACTATTTCAATGGAGGAAGAATATATTCGTGAGTAATTCTGGCCTTATCTATAATTTCCTCGTTATCTCCAGAAACTTGGCAGGCCCGTGGGTAGACGTGGCCAGGACATGTATCTATGTAAATAAAAGGAAAAAAGGAAGGCCTCTGACGGACTCTTTGCTGGGAGTATTGGGGGAAGGGAAACAGAACATTTTGTGCAAGACCTGACTAAAACATCTTCCACCAAAGATGGATCAGCAGCAGGTACAGCAGCAGTTAGAGCAGCTACAAGCAGCTAATCAACAGCTCCAGCAGCAAGTGGCTCACTTGGCAGGCCAACTTGCCGCCAGGAATGTGCCTGCAGCGCCCCCGATCCTCCCACTCCTCCTCCTCGTCGCAAGTGCCCGATAACCGTACCGGATAAGTTTTCTGGGCAGCCTGAGATGTTCCCGACCTTCTTGGGACAGTGCCAGCTCTACATGGCTATGAGGCCAGAGGATTTCCCAGGCGACCGGGCTAAGGTGGCCTTCGTGATTAACCTTCTTTCCGGCTCGGCTGCTCGATGGGCCACGCCCCTCTTGCTCCAGGACAGCCCCCTGCTGGCGGACCAACAGCGTTTTTGGCAGCACCTGCGCACCATGTATGAGGACCCCGTTCGAATGCTGACGGCAACCAGGCGCCTTAAGGAACTCAGTCAAGGGAAACGCCCCCTGCAGGAGTACATCGCCGAATTTCGTCTTTTGTGCCAGGACTCTGACTGGAATGATGCAGCGCTGGTGGACGCGTTCCAGGAGGGACTCTCAGAGGAATTGCAAGACGAGCTGGCCCGCGTGGAGGCGCCGCGGACCCTTGACAACTTGGTGCCCCTTTGTCTCCGCCTCGATGCCCGTCTGCAACGGCGACCGTCCCGTCGCACCCCCCGGGACCCGCCGTCGACATCTGTGCCCCCACTTCCTGCACCACCAGCACCCAGGGTCGCCCCACGTTTTGTAACCGCTGCGGAAGAGCCCATGGAGTTGGGAGCGGCCAGATCTCGCCTGACAGCCCAGGAGCGGAACCGGAGGCGCCAAGGGGGATTGTGCCTGTACTGTGGGGAGCCCGGCCACTTCGCTGCTTCTTGCCCCAGAAAGCGAAGTGGGGCACGCACGCCGGTCCCCGAATCACAGCGTGACCAATCGGGAAATGGAGCAGGCCCGACTGGGAAACCCTAGGTCGGGCACGTACTAAGCCCCCACTGACGCTATGGAAGTAGACTCTGGGCCCCTCGGCATCTGATTCTGGACACACGGATATGGTTGGGGAACCAGTCGGACGGGCTCCAGGCGCATGCGCTGGTGGACTCAGGGCCACAACAAACTTTATGGACCAGGCCTTTGTGACCCAGTTTGCGGTCCCGTGGTTCCGTGGACCCTCCGATGCGGTAGAGACAATTGATGGGCGAGAACTGGTGTCCGCCCCATTAAATTTGCCACCCAGCCTTTGCGCCTGGCTATTGGGGACCATGAGGAGGCGATCCAGTTTTATGTCACGGCGGACCTTCATTTTCCTTGGTCCTTGGGATGGCCTGGCCGGACCCACGATCCTCAGGTGGCCTGGTCGCGGAACACCATCTCTTTCCCGAGTCTGCAGTGCGTCGATCACATCCGCCACACCTGTGCCGGCCAGAACGTCCCCACCGCTGCCATCACCTTGCCTCCTGAGCTGACGGACTTCGCCGACGTGTTCAGCGAGAAGGAGGCGGACCGACTACCCCCGCATCGGCCCTACGATTGCCCCGTGGACCTTATGCCCAACGCACCACTGCCTGTGGGACGCCTGTATTCCATGTCGGAGCCCAAGTTGGCCGCCTCAGGGACTTCCTGGACAAAAACCTGGCCCGAGGGTTCATCCGGCCTTCAAAGTCCCCTCTCTCGGCCCCGGTCCTCTTCGTGAAGAAGAAGACAGGGGACTTGCGCCTATGCTGCGATTACCGCCGGCTAAACGCCATTACGGTGCGGAATCGCTACCCCCTGCCGCTCATCCCGGAGCTACTGGAGAGGTTGCGGAGGCCACGATCTTCACCAAGCTCGATCTCCGGGGCCTACAACCTGGTGCGGATGCGAGAAGGAGACGAATGGAAGACGGCATTCGCACCGATACGGACACTACGAATACACTGTCATGCCATTTGGGTTGACCAACGCTCCGCCGTTTTCCAGCACTTCATGAACGACGTGTTCCGAGACATGTTGGATCGGTTCGTGGTTATCTACCTGACGACATCCTGATTTACTCCCGGTCCAGGAAAGCCACCTTCGACACGCCGGTCTGGTTCTGCAACGCTATGGAGCAACAACTCAATGCGAAGCTGGAGAAATGTGTCTTCTTCCGGACTTCCATAGAATTCCTCGGGCATATCATCTCGCCCAAGGGCATAGCCATGGACCCATGTAAAGTAGAAGCTTTGTGTAGCTGGGAAGCCCCTCGTCGGGTGAAGGATGTTCAGCGCTTGCTGGGCTTCGCCAACTACTACCGGACCTTCATCCCGGGCTTTGCCACACTGACGGCTCCACTTACCCAGCTCCTCAGGAAGAAGGTTGCGTTCCGGTGGGGTCCCCCGCAGCAAGAAGCATTCACAGCCCTCAAGAAAGCCTTCGTCACAGAACCCGTCCTGAGGCATCCCGACCCGCTCCGGCCTTTTGTGGTGGAAACAGACGCGTCCAATGTGGCTCTGGGAGCGGTGCTGCTACAGGCTCCGACGAATGGTGGCACACTTTTTCCCTGCGCTTACTACTCCCGGAAACTCAATCCTTCCGAGCGCAACTACACTATCTGGGAAAAAGAGTTGCTGGCTATCAAGGCTGCATTCGAGGCTTGGCGACATCATCTGGAGGGGGCCCGACATCAGGTGGAGGTCCGAACGGACCATCGGAATCTCGAGCACCTCACCACAGCTCGGAAGTTGAACCAGCGGCAGATCCGGTGGTCGTTGTTTTTTGCCCGGTTCAACTTCCGCGTGACGTACATTCCCAGCGGTCACAACCGGAGGGCGGATGCCCTGTCCCGCAAGCCAGAGTACCTCTGCGCCAGGGCCCCCCTTCCTCCACGGACAGTGCTGCGGGCAGAAGCCTTGGCCGCAGCACGGGAGCCAGTGGACTTGCGGGCCCAGGTGCGAGAGGCGCAGCGCCAGGACGCCTGGTCGCAGCAAAGGAGAGCGGAGGTGGGCCCCGCGTCTCCTTGGACCTTGGAGGAGGACTTACTCAAGTTTCGGGGGCGATTATATGTGCCCACAGGACCACTCCGAGCCCTCGTCATGACCCAGTGCCACGACAACCCTGCAGCAGGACATTTTGGGTTCTTCAAGACCCTCCACCTGGTGACACGGACCTTTTGGTGGCCCCGAGTGCGGCATGATATACATGCCTACGTGACATCCTGCGTACCGTGCCGGCAAGCCAAGGTCGCCACGGGGGCCCCTCCCGGGCTCCTCCAGCCCTTGCCGACACCCGACAGACCCTGGGGGGCGATCTCTATGGACTTCCTGACGGACCTGCCGCCGTCCTCTGGGTTCACCACGGTGCTGGTGGTGGTGGACATGCTCACCAAGATGGCACACTTCATCCCATGCCGGACTGCCCACAGCCGCAAAACGACCCGTCTCTTTCTGCAGCACATCTTCCGCCTCCATGGTCTACCGGACAGGGTGGTTTCGGACCGCGGAGTTCAGTTCACAGCCCGCTTCTGGAAGAGCCTGATGGCCGCGTTGGAGGTGCAGGTGTGTCTGTCGTCATCGCACCATCCGGAGACCGACGGGGGTACAGAGAAGGTCATCGGTATACTGGAACAGTATCTCCGTTGCTTCATCAACCAGCAACAGGACAACTGGGCCGGCTACCTGTCCCTGGCGGAGTTTGCTTTTAACAACTCTCAGCACACCTCTATTCAGATGACCCCGTTCTTTGCCAATGTGGGGTACCATCCACGGCTCTTCCCTCTGGCACCACCGGACTCTCCTGTTCCCGAAACGCAGACCTTCCTGATGGAATTGCATGCGGTCCAACAGTTGGTACGCCAGCAGCTGAATCGGGCAAAGGAGGACTACAAACGGTCCGCCGACCGCTCCCGACGGGCAACGCCCCTGCTGGCAGTTGGAGACCGGGTGTGGCTCTCCACCAAACACCTCCCGTCCGACCGCCCGGTAAAGAAGTTGGACCACCGATTCATCGGCCCGTTCCCTGTCGAGGCAGTCATCAACCCGGTAGCCTACCGACTGACCCTGCCACGATCCATGCGGATCCACCCGTTTTCACGGTCCCTTCTGGTTCCTGAGGCCACACCGAGTCCCCTTCGGTGCCCAACAGCACCCGTCACTGTCGCCGAGGACGGATCGGAGGAATACGAAGTCCACAGCGTACGAGACTCCCGCTGGCTGAAGGGTCGTTTCCAATATTTGATCGCGTGGAAGGGATACGGGACTGATTTCTCCTGGGTAGATGCCTCCGACGTTCATGCCCCTGACCTGGTGCAGGCCTTCCATGAGCAGAACCCAGCTCGACCGCATCCCGATCGTCAGCCCCGGGGGAAGGGCCCTGCGGTGAGGGATAGTGTTGTGACCCAGGTTCCTGGACCCGGACTCCTGGACTCGGATGATTCAGAAAGTGAGGAGAAGACCTGGCCAGCCCTGCTTCTCTTGAGCCCTTTCCCTCCCTGGCACCCACTCAAAGGGATGGGGAGGGGCCGGCACAGCCTGATTCCATGGAGCCTCCTTCTGATTTGGCAACGCCCCAAGAACAGTTTTGGAGCGATGCAAGGTCACGTAGACGTAATCGCCGTGCGCAGCAGCGGAAGAGTTGGGACAAAGCCAAGTCATAATTGTCATGCAGTGACATCTGCAGAGACTATAAATAGGAGGCGGGACTTCCTGGTTTTTTGTCTTGGACAAAGTAATGAGTTGGCGCGAGCTAATGAATTGGCGCGAGCTAACTATTTCAATGGAGGGAAGAATATATTCGTGAGTAATTCTGGCCTTATCTATAATTTCCTCGTTATCTCCAGAAACTTGGCAGGCCCGTGGGTAGACGTGGCCAGGACATGTATCTATGTAAATAAAAGGGGAAAAAAAGGAAGGCCTCTGACGGACTCTTTGCTGGGAGTATTGGGGGAAGGGAAACAGAACAACTACCTTGAGGAACGCCACTCTTGACAGGAACAGGATTTGATAGAGCATTACCAATTTTAACCGTTTGTTGTCTGTTAGACAAAAAAGCAGAAATCCAATTGTGTAGGGGTCCAGAAATGCCATAGGATTTTAATTTTAGGAGAAGTTTATCATGTACTACTGAGTCAAAAGCTTTGCAGTTGCAGCTGGGGACAATCTTCAAAGCAATTGCACTGTCTTTCCCCCCCAAAAATGCAGCTGCTCTCACACTTTGGAAAAGGGTGTTCAGGATAGGTGAATGTGTTTCGCAAAGCCTTTCTTTGCCTTGTCTTTCAGGCTGCTTCTGTCTTAGTGTTTTGGATTCAGAAAGAAAAATGGAAAGCTGTAGAAATAAACAGTAAAAATAGTCAGGCGTGAAGGAAGAACTTGATCCTGGATGTGTTAGCTCAACATTACAACAAGTAGTAAAGCTCTTGGGCTGAGCAGATTTGGCTATTAGCTTTGCAGCAAAGTGCGCTGCAACAGGTCAGTGGTTACAGGAATTGGATCAGCAAAATACTGGGAGCACATCATCCTTGCTCTGTTCTGCTACAACGTGAGTCAACTTGGCTGAGAGCCATGAAATAGTTGGCACATTTAAGATGCTATAAAAGTACTAATATCTGAAGCTGCTCATTATCCAAATCCACTGGGTGTCTCTCTTGTCAGTGTAAATCTTTGGACAGAGCACTCCCATTTATCCAAACTTCTAATTATCTCAACTCTTGTGAAACTCTCCCAGGCTATTCCCATGAATGGGGATGAATGAAAGGGCATTTTACGGTCTGCATTTGAGGTCTCCCAAATATCCATTCTAAAATTAAAAGTGCACCATTCTGAAACCGAAAGCAGAAAGCAGGGAAAGGTTCAAAGCAAAACTTTGGGAAAGAAATGAAAAAAAAAAAGCATGAAGAGTGACTTCTCAGAAATTTGAGTCAGCAGAATCTGGGGAAAATCCCAAATAACATGTAGAAAAACTGAAAGCCACCGTCAAAAGTGAAAAGGGCTTTTGAGCCATTGTGTGAAAGGTTGTGTGTAAAATAGAGCACAAAAGGAAAGGAGGATCAGCTGGGTTTATTTTACAGGTGTAAAATATGCAGATAGATTAGGAAGAAGAATAAAATTACAGGAATTTCTCTCACATTTCTTTTAATGTGAAGTCAAAATTTTGGAAGATGATGGCTCTTTCTCAGCATCAAAGAATTTCATTGTCTAAGAGTCTAGAAAGGGAAACGGGATAGTTTTACATATTGCTAACACAAAGCAGTAAACGGAAAGCTAAAGTCTGTGGATGTCTGCTTTCTTTTCTTCTCCGCACAATCAGTCAACGGCCAAGTTTGTCCCTTTCTCACAAACCTCTTCCCCTTTTTGTTACTTTTTCTATTCTTTCCACAACTCCTCATGATTGGTTTCTTTTTCAAAAATATCCCCCCCCCCCGCCATAATTTTATTTTCCCTCCTACATCCTTCTCCTTTTTCATCTATACAGCCTCTTTCTCCTTTCCTGGTTTGGGAATTAGTGGGTAAAGAAGATTGCTGATATAGACTCAGGTGATATATTACTGCAGTGTTTCTCAATCTGGGCATGTATAAAATGGATGACTTCAACTCAAAGCAAAGCTGGCTGGGGAATTCTGGGAGTTGAAGTCCACCCATCTTAAACTTGCCCAGGTTGAGAAACACTGCATTACTGGATATTTACTTGGGCAGCCAAGTGGCTGGTGGTTGGGGATTGGTATTATTCTCCATTTCATATCTATAGTCCAATGTCTGGAGGAGGCCTGCAGGTGTTCTGACCTGTCTTGATGCACAACCTAAGTTGTGTGGAGAAATCTGTCTCTTTTACCTCTTGGTAGCATTCATTCACTGTGAAAGAGATTTTGCTTCTGAGATTTCTTTCCAACATTTCTTTCCAGAGCTTGCCATTCTGGACATCCTATTATTTCTTGAAGATTTTAATATTACATTAGTATCGTCATGACAATGGATGCCAAGATTGGGGGGAGGGGCTGTCAGTTCTGGTCTTCTGAGTGAAAATATAGAGGCCAGGAGACTGGCATTTTCTCAATAATCTTTGGAGTGAGAGAATCCAGGAGCTTAATTTGAAACATAGTTTTCCAACGAAAACTGAATCAGCAACTGGAAAACTGGAACATAAACCACATTCAATGTGATAATTCAAATAATATCAGAAAATGAATCTGATTCAATAATTCAAACTGATATGGAAAATTGATTAAATGCAGGTTGGATTTTTGAATTGAATCAAGTCAATTCCAATTTTTGAACTGCCATTTCTTTGTATGCATAGAAGCACCAGTTGATTCAATGGTATCAGTTCAGTCATCCTAAGTGACTTTATTTGATTAAGAATGTCAATTCAGATTACAGATTTAGTCAAATATTTATAGTCTTAATATCCCAGCCAAAAATTTTTGTTATTTAGGTAAAATATGCAAATTGGGCAGAATGAGTATCTATTGATTCTCAAATTGTATGTTACATAAAACATAATAGAGCAAAATATCCACAGCTCTTTGTTAAAAAAATAATAATTTGTTTTTTTCTATATCACTGACTTAAAACAAACTATACTTTGTTTTCTATAACCAAAACACCCCAGAACAATAGATTATTAAATATATTATATGCTGCTGGCCTCAAAGCTGTATCAAATAAACCTGCAAATCTAAAGGAACCTCTGTTCCCTCCCTCCCTTTTCTTTACTTTTGAGTGGGAAAAGTTGCTGTGTATTTATGATGCCATAAAAAGTATGTGATTCTTCTTAATGAACACATTTTTATCAAAATAACAATAGTGCTTCACAGTGTTTTACAAGCTCTCTCCAAGAAGTTTACAGTATATTGGTCCCAACAATCTGGGTCCTCATTGTACCGACCTTTATTGAACCGACCTCAGAAGGCTGGAAGACTGAGTCAACCTTGAGCTGGTCAGGATCAAATTCCTGGCTGTGGGCAGAGTTAACGTCCAATACTGCATTCTAATCACTGTGCCACCACAGCCAGTGGTGGGATTTGCCAGTTTGCCGAACTGCGCAGAATCATAACAACTGGTTCACCTGAACCGGTTCGAACTAGTATTAGAGGAGGAAGGTGTGTTGGATAAATTCACTATCTTGAGTTGTTTGTAAATATAATAAAGGTGGGATACAAATAAATAAATAAAACCAAAAAAGAATTAAATTAGTTGAATGTCACAACATCACCAAATTTTGCAAGACTTCAACAAATCCGTCTCAAGATTAGGGGACTTATACGTACATACATGCACAGATAGATACATAATTATATTTTATAGAAATTTTTATGTATTTATGTTGTAATTTTAAAATAATCCAGACTGAGCTCATTTGCAAATATTGCAATAATTTATTTATTTATTTATTTATTTAATCGTATTTATATACCGCCCTATCTCCCGAAGGACTCAGGGCGGTTCACAGGCACTTAAAAAACTCAAAACACATAAATACAATATAAAACAATTAAAAAACTTATTCTATAAGCCCGTTAATTAAAATGTAAGAATAAAAGCCAATTAAAACCCATAAATTTAAAATCTAGCTCAGTCCTGCACAATTAAATAAGTATGTTTTAAGCCCGCGGCGGAAGGTTCAAAGGTCCGGAAGCTGACGAAGTCCGGGGGGTAGTTCGTTCCAGAGGGTGGGAGCCCCCACAGAGAAGGCCCTTTCCCTGGGCGTCGCCAGACGACATTGCCTCGCTGACGGCACCCTGAGGAGACCCTCTCTATGAGAGCGCACGGGTCGGTGAGAGGTATTCGGTAGCAGTAGGCGGTCCCGTAAATAACCCGGCCCAATGCCCAATGCCAATAATAAATCAATTTATATACATACATTTCCCAGAAGCACTTTATTCAAAAGAGTGACTGAATCAAATAATTTGAACACCCCCAGCTAAATCCTCTTCTTGCTCTAAGACAGGGGTCTCCAACCTTGTCAACTTTAAGACTTGTGGACTTCAACTCCCAGAGTTCCTCAGCCAGCAAAGCTGGCTGAGGAACTTTGGGAGTTGAAGTCCACAAGTCTTAAAGGGACCAAGGTTGGAGACCCCTGCTCTAAGACAGTAGAAAGACTACAAGGTTACAATGTAGTAGCTAAAATCCACTGAACAATAACTTAGTCCAAAAACCTGACTGTCTCAACCCCAGGTGTGCACCTCTACCACCAAGATCAACTCATCAGTGAAAGAATAAAGGCAGAATGTCCTTGTCCTGGAATTTCATGGCTTCATCTGCATCCTTACTTCTTCAGGAAGCCAGGAGGATGAATCAGGCTGAGTGCAGTGGAGAAGTGGGTAATGAATCAACCTTCATGGCAGCAAACAAAATTGGGGCTTATAGAAAGAGTAGAATTTCTGCTGCCAACACTCATAATAGGCAAAATTTCATCCCACATGTTCCAGCAGCATAGCCAATGTATTTCATGCTTCCAATGAATTGTCCGTTCGTGTCTTAGTTGTCAGAAAGTATTCATTTTGGTTTCTATCACTTAGATGAACAAGCAATGTTCACCCATTAAATGTTAGTCTGGAAGTAAAAGAAAAAAGAAGCTCTGGAACAAAGTGTTGGCAATCTCCTTTTGTATTATTACAAAAGAAAACTGCATGATGATATCCATGTTATCACCAGGAATCAAAGCTAATCTGATAGTATTTTTATTACTACTACAAAGCCTATGCTGCTTTGCTGGCCCCAGGCATGAATTGATATATGATCCAGTCTCTCTTTTGGTATTATCTGTTTTAAAAAGTTTTATTTTGACATTCTTATCCAATAACATATCCAATAACATATTTAATGTACCCTCATATACAATTAATCGGATCTGCCTGGTCACCACCCCCTTCCTTTTCCTTTTACTCTCCTTCTTTACCTTCTTCTACTTTCCATAACCATCCTCCCCCTCTCTTATCTACATCCTCTCCTCTTTCCTCCCTATTCCTTTCTTCTCCCTCTTCCCCTCTTCCTTCCTTCCTTTCCTCCTCCTCCTCTTCTCTTTCCTCCTTCTCTCTTCTACTCCTTCTTTCCCTTCATTCTAAAGTAGTAACCAGGCAGGTCCGATCTTACATTAATTATACATCTTCAATCATCTTTGTACATTAACTATCAATCCATTTTCTACCCCCTTCCCCTCCCTTCCTTCCTCCCCACCCCCAGGACTTCCGAGAACCGAGTACAGGGTATAAAACTAACAACAAAATTAAAATCTAGCACAAATCATAATCCATAGTCGTTCCTTAAAACCTCCACTCCCCTTCCAAAGACAAAGAAGATACTTTTCTTCCACTCCATTATATATCAGACCATTCCACTCCTAGAATTCTCCAAAGTTTCCAATTGAGTTAGTGTTTATTCTTGAATAAAGTACGTAGTTTTAATATCCAACCTTCATCAATCAATATCAAAACAACGTTCCATCTTCCAATATTCACCAAGGTTTCTTCTAAAATGTCTTTCTTCCCTTAGCAATCTCTCAAAAATAGTTCATATTTCCGACTTAGTTTCTTTAATTTTTCTGTCCAACCTTCAGGGGTAAGCAATAGTCCATCTTTTCACATCTTTAACATTTATATATACAACAAATAATATTACAAATATCCAAAGTGTCAATTGTAATAATTAAAATCTTCACTTTACCTTACTTATGTCAAATAACATTGTTAAAATTACACCTATATCATCCACAATATATCTATTATAACAATTACATTCTAATTAACATTACATCCATCTCTTAAATATAATATTTAATCCAAGTTCCTAAATTTTACTATCTATCCTCCAAAATTAAACAATATTCCATCTTCCTATTCCAATGCTTCCAATGAATTGTCCGTTCGTGTCTTAGTTGTCAGAAAGTATTCATTTTGGTTTCTAACACTTAGATGAACAAGCAATGTTCACCCATTAAATGTTAGTCTGGAAGTAAAAGAAAAAAGAAGCTCTGGAACAAAGTGTTGGCAGTCTCCTTTTGTATTATTACAAAAGAAAACTGCATGATGATATCCATGTTATCACCAGGAATCAAAGCTAATCTGATAGTATTTTTATTACTACTACAAAGCCTATGCTGCTTTGCTGGCCCCAGGCATGAATTGATATATGATCCAGTCTCTCTTTTGGTATTATCAGGTGGCAATTAAAAATAGTTATGACTCTTCCTCTCATGTACAAGCCCCCAACCTCAAAGCTTAATGTTACTTCATCACAGAGCTATCTATTAGTCTCCACAGTTCTACAGGGATACTTTGTCATTCAAAATGTCTCCTTCATTTTGATGAAAAGACTTTCTGTTGGTGTCCTGTACTGGAGAATGTCCTTTTGTCATAGACCATATGCAAACTAAGCATAATCAGAAGAATTTTACAGAATTCAGTGTTACTTGGATTCCGAGGCTATAAACCAATAATATTGCAAAATTCTATATACCTTAACTATAACACGATTTGAAAGAAAAAGGTCTTACGAACAAATCTGATACACATAATTAACCTAATTTGAATAACACATGAGAGAACCTACATCTAGTTAATTAAGTCCCGATAAAAACTTACTGTCCTCCAGTCATCAACTGACTTCATGCATTACTATATGGCATCATGTAAGAATCATTAAATAAAAAAAGTGTGAATCTCCTACTTCTTGCACTATTTATCTTATCCCTTTAATTTTTATACTAGTGTTACATACTGCATATTACGCTTAATTAACTTTCTATTAGTAAGGCAACTTGAAGCATGATTAGAATACATTGGCTTTTCCTGAAAATCAGTTGATCTAGATAATGATTTTTCTGAGGATACAATCCTAATTGGGACTTTCTGAAATCCAAGTCTATCTAGCTATTAGGTTCAAGTGTGGATTACTGGCAATCCAGAATACACAATTATTTTAAATATAAAAATCATCCTCAAGAGCCACTTAAATCCTTAGGATTTCTTTCTTTCTTTATCTATTGTAATCCCTAAACCCCTTCTGATCAGAATTACCATGTTTTTTAGTATAATTGTTACTGAATTTTTATAACAAGATTAAAATGGATAAAAAAATATAAGAAAAAAACAACAGACCAGTGAATAAGTAAAAACTGGAAAAAGAAGGAGCAGAAAGCAAAAAAAAAAAGTTTATAAAATTCAGCTCTTAATCTTTTTGACCGCAGTTACAAAATCATATATATTTTATCCTCTCCCTCCAATGTTACATCATATGGTACCCATTCTAACTGTGAAACCCATAAATCACACGTTCATTTTTTTTCCTTTTTTCAAAGGAATATGAAGAAGAAAATTAAATCCTTCTGCAACCAATTGTTCTTTTGATTTCATCTTATATTCCTTATGTTCTTGTTTTAACAATCTCAATAGGTTAACCATGTCTCTTTACCTGCTTTTTTCCCCTATAAAATGCTTCTTGTGCTGAGATCCACATAGTCCGGGCTCATAATTTATTCCATATTCTCAATATGGCACTTCTGAGACAGTATTTTTTTTAAAATTTACATTATTTTTTTACTTTATCGTGCCATAGAAAAGTGTGCTAGGCAAACCTCAGATTATTAATACAATTGAGCGTGTCCAGAAATATTTCACAAGAAGAGTCCTCCACTCCTGCTCGCAACAAAATACTTAATGCCACCAGACTTGAAATTCTGGGTTTAGAAAATTTAGAACTACGCCGCCTTCACTATGACTTGTAATAAAATCATGGATTGTCATAAAATCATCTACTGCAATGTCCTTCCTGTCGAAGACTACTTCAGCTTCAACCACAACAATACACGACACACAATAGATTCAAACTTAAAGTGAACTGCTCCAATCTTGATTGTAGAAAATAACTTCAGTAACAGAGTTGTTAATGCCTGGAATGCACTACCAGACTCCGTGGTCTCATCCCAAAATCCCCAAAACTTTAACCTAAAACTGTCTAATGTTGACCTCACCCCATTCTTAAGAGGTCTGCAAGGGGCATGCATAAGAGCACCAGCTTGCCTACCATTCCTGTCTTAATGTTCCCTTTGGTTGTATTCATTTTGTGTGTATATTTCATGCTTATACTTATATATATTGTTAAGTATGTGTTTGACAAAATAAATAAATAAATAAATAAATAAATAAATAAATAAATAAATAAATAAATAATAAATAATAAATAATAAATAATAAATAAATAAATAAATAAATAAATAAATAAATAATGATCTAACTCTAAAATTCTTTCCCCCCCCCTCAGAAGCACTCATTCTTTGACTCAGACTTAACAGGTAGTCCCAAAACAGAGTTTAAAATTGGGTAATCCCAATCCTCATTCCTTTGAGGACTTTATATTTAACCTTGGCCTTTTCTCTTGCCATACAAATAAAAAAATATTTTTTTTGGCCATTACTTAAATGACATATCAGTTGGCAGAATAAATATTGCCCATAACAAAATAACACAGATCCTCCCCAACCATGAGAATTGTAGTTTCTCCCATCTTCACGTGTCCTCCTTAATTTCATTCCATGATTTAACATAATTGTTTTGAAACACATTGCCAAACGTTGATGACATGTTGAAGAGGGATACCACAAAGAATTTAGTGAAAACTCAGATCCAGCAGCGAATGGAACCTGGCCTAGAAGTAAATATTTATATATCTGGTAGGGGAAACATGGCTATTGCAGAGACAGAATGGTTGATTAGATACCACCATGAAAATGTGTTAAAAAGGACTAGAAGACTTGATTTATTTTGCAAGAGAGAGGTAATTGTGAACCCACTTTACATTTTATAATGCTGAACTTCAATACCATAAGTAAGTCTGAAAAAAAGGCCTGTTACACTCGAGTTAATGTATTCAAGACATTTCTATCACACACCAGGACAAAAAACAAACAAACAAAATCCTCCAGCATTTCAAATAATCACAATTGTCAGCAAAAATTCAGGTTTCCTTAGTGTTGTACCAAAATTTACTGAATATATATGAAAAGAAGATCTCCACAGTAATAGCTGTTGAAGAAACTTACAAACATACATGGAAGAGTGATTTGCTGGGCCAGAGGTATTAAACTCCTTAATTCCATGGTCCCCAACCTTTTCGGCTCCATGGATTGGCTGCGGCAGAGGTGGCAGGAGCGGG
Source organism: Ahaetulla prasina (assembly GCF_028640845.1). Lineage (NCBI taxonomy): Eukaryota > Metazoa > Chordata > Lepidosauria > Squamata > Colubridae > Ahaetulla > Ahaetulla prasina. Next base: position 152,083,349 of record NC_080540.1, read on the forward strand.
GGGTGGGAGGAGGAATGGTTTTGTGGATGCATCCTAAACCCGGGCATGTGCAAATGAAGCTTTGCATGCTCACCAGCTTCTTGTGTGGCCTGGTTCCCAATCGGCCATGGATCAGTACCAGTTGGGGATCTCTAGCTTAATTCACACATGATAGCTTCATACAATATTAGGGACTGAGCTAATGCAGTTTCAAATATTCACCTAGCAAAGCAATGTTGTTTTTACTGTTGCTTCCTTTTTTATTCCACAGGCAGCAGTTAATCCAACAACATAGTAACATATTTCTTAAAAATCGTGTTTCTCTATAAATAGAAATATACTTGGCTTCCAAAAGGCAACTTTATTGGTACTAACTCTTGCTTCAGTTCAAACGTGTGGAAAGGTTCATTTTTGGGGTAGTTTTTTATTTTCTTCCTGTCCTTTCTTAGCAGGGATTGGTGGGGAAACCACCCTGAGAAAGTGCTGGACAGCATGATAATTAAGTGGATCCATTGCTTGCTTAAACATTAAGTTTAAATACTACGAGTAACATCAAACTGGAGAAAAATATTGAGTAGGGTGTCATAAAGTTCAGCTCTGTGACCTCTGCTCTTCAATATCTTTCATTAATAATTTTATGAAGAGGTAGAAGGAGTTATTTATCAAATTTACAGGTGACACATAAGTGGTTGTGTGAGTTAATGCCCTAGAAGACAGAAATGACATTCAAGATTCTGAGAAGTTACAGATATAGCCTGAAAGTAACTGAATGAAATTTAAGAGCCCCAAATGTGCAGTTCCTCATTTAAGACACCTATAGGTCCACAGATGAAAAATATCTGGCTGGATAGTAGCAGTTGTGAAAAAGAATTTGGAATACCAGTGATTACCAACTGAACAGGAATCAGCTGTGTGATGTGACTGCAAAAAAGGTCAAATGAATCTTTAGACCAGGGGTGTCAAACTCAATTTCATTGAAGACTGCATCAGGGTTGTGTTTGACTTCGGGGGGGGGGATGGGCATGTCAGGGCACCTGTGGTGGCCTGAGTGCTCTGCCAGTGAAAACGGGCTTCCAAGCTCCATTTTTGGATGCTTCGGTCTCCTGCAACCCTCTGCCAGCAAAAACAGAGCTCGGGAGGGTCCAAACTCCTTTTTCGCCAGCAGAGGGTTGCAAGAGGCCATCGCAGCCAAAAATGGAGCTCAGGAGCCCATTTTCGCTGGCAGAGGCACTGTGGGCCGGTCCTTCGCTGTTTCGAGGGTGGCCCTGTGGGCCAGATCTAAGCCCCCTGGAAGCCCCCGGGCCTTGGGTTTGACACCCCTGCTTTAGACTGATTCAACAGATACTTTGTGTCCAAATTGCAGAAAATAGTCATTCTTCTATATTGTACTTTGAATCTATATCCGAGTATAATCCAATAAAAATTCAGAAAAACTTGGTATCTGCTCTGAGAAGGGAAAACAGGATGATCAATCAACTAAAAATCAAGTCTAACTGAAAAATCTGGTTATATTTATTTTTGAGAAGATTGATGGGACATATGATTGCACTCACTATATACTTGACAGAATGCCACATAGAAAGTCAAGAGCTATACTTTCTCATTTCAGGATGTGGGAAATGGAGTAACAGATTTAAATTACAGGAAGTTAAATTCCAATCGAACGTTAGAAAAAAGTTCTTTACAGTACTAACAACTCAGCAGTGAACCAATTACCTGGAAGAGCGCTTGGTCCCTCTTCACTGGATGTCTTCTGGTGGAGACAGATCTGTCAGAGTTACTTTAATTTGGATTCTTGTACTTAATGACCAACACAGCCCCTTTCATCTCTGTAAGTCTATAAGAATGTGAGGCATTTATGCGATATCTTCTACCATCACATCCACTTTATATACACTGAAGAATAGGGCTGAGAGTATATCTTCCTACCCACTATAAAGGTGCCATCAATAATTCAGTAAAGTAATTGAGATCTATGGATACATTTGCTCAAAATCTGTCATTAATTTCTGGAGTTTATTTAGGAAAGTGAGTGTGTAACATAGCAATAGCACTTAGACTTATATAGCACTTCACAGTGCTTTACAGCCCTCTCTAAGCCATTTACAGAGTCAGCATATTGACCCCAACTATCTGGGTCCTCATTTTACCCACCTCGGCAGGATGGAAGGCTGAGTCAACCTTGAGCCTGGTGAGATTCGATCTGCCAAACTGCTGGCAGCCGATGATCAGCAGAAGTAGCCTGCAGTACTGCGCTCTAATCAATTGCGCCACTGCAGCTCATTTATAAACATACAGTTTATAAATCTAAAAAGTCCTTTTCATTCAAGAATTATGTGAATGACCTGAGGAACAGAGCAGTAGGGAATTAAGGAACAAAATTATTTTTTCTTCACAAGAGTGATTCAGAACTTTTTCACCTTAGTTCCTCTTAATTGAGCTTGTCGTTATTTTTTAGGTATTCCTGATTAATGTTCCATGTTTGTTTGCTTTCCTGGGGTTTTTTTGGACCTACATCCAAAAAACCTGGAACCTAGGTAGATTCTTGGCAGCCTGCTTCCTAAGCCAGAGTCAGCAACATACATTTGCATCACCTTTGCTTTTTCCCAAGGTAACTACAGAATTGAGGGAGGCCTCTAGGCAGAGAAACAATCCCTTGCAGGTCTTAAGATAATCATTTTATCCCTTTAAGCCCAGAACTCAACCAATTTGGGTGATTTCCCCCATTTTTACGGTGAAGCAAATTGGATACGTTCAGCCTTAAGGCATCTATTTCATCCACTAAACCTCCCAACCTTCAGAAAAATGGACAGAATTTTGATCTCAGTCATTCCAGGAGTATCATGACTTCTTCGTGGTCCCAGAGGCCCTTAAAAAAAAAACATTGCCAGCTCTCATATCCTCCCTAATATGAAGGGAAGGGGGAAGAAGATAGCTATCTAGAGATTTACATGAAAATTGGGAGGCCAACTACAGTAGTGGCCAAAATTGTGGAAACTTTTTGGGAAAAGTGTATTTTCTAAAACTAGCTCATAACACCAATTTTTGGGGAGTAAAAAATTATATATCAATGGAGATATAATTTAATCAAGAACATTATGCAATAACTTGTATGAAGGATTTGCTATTAGAATGAGCAGTTACAGTATAAAGAGGAAAAGTGAAACGTAGAAAAAGAGAGATATACAAAAATTATAATCATAGAAAAAAACGAGGTATACAAAAATTATCACGTCAGTTAATACTTAGTTGAGTAACCTTTAGCAGGAATTACGGCCTTACAACGTCTTCTCATGGAGTGAACCAAGTATTTTAGTTCTGCAGCTGTTATAATGTGAAACCAAGATTGAATGATTGCTTCTATTAACTGAGTTTTATTGCTGGGTCTCTTCTGACTAACAAGTTTTTTTAGTCGGCTCCATAGATTTTCAATTGGGTTAAGGTCTGGGCTATTCCCAGGCCATTCCAGCAATGGAATATGATTATCTTGAAACTCCACCCCCCCCCAAAAAAGTGGTGTTATTAGCCATTAAATCTCAAAAATACACTTTTCCCAAAAGGTTTCCACAATTTTGGCCACTACTGTAGTTAGTGTGGTGATAGGTTTGTCTTTAAGCTTTCACGGTTTGAGACAAGGATTCAAATTTCCCAATGTACATTTCTGTAGAAAAGAATTGTTGGACTACCGTGTTTACACTGTTATACAGGTAGTCCTTATTTAGCAACTGCCTTTTATAGAGACTGTTTTCCGTTATGACAGCAATGAAAATTTTATGACCAATCCTCACATTTATGACTTTACAGGTCTTCAAAGCAAAGGAAAGCTGAAACAAGATCATAAGCAGAGTCATGGTTTCACTTAGCAACTACTTTGCTTAATAAGTGAGTTGCCAGAATCAGCTGCAGTCACTAATCGAGGATTACCTGTATAAGCAAAAACTAAAATATAGCATAAAATTTTATACCATAAAATCACAAATATACCATGTTCTATGTTTTGTCAGTAGGTGGCGATGTTTAAGGTTGTTCTGTATTTAAGTCTCTGTTATATGATGTCATAATTATCCTTCCTTTTCTCCATGTTTTATAAAGAATAAACTGTCAGCCATGTCCGAAGTCTCATTCTGTCCAGAAAATATTCTGAAATATCATCTTTTTTTTTTATTCAAAACATTTTACAAAAAAAAAAATTTTCCCCCCCTTTCCCCCAACCCCCCTCCCTTCGCTAATCCCTCCCCCCTCCCCCCTGACTTCCCGGATGAAGCACAAGGTGTAGTTAAAAATAAAACAAACATATGCTAAGAAGATTTTTCCCCAAAACTATTATACCAATTTTCCCTCTCTAGCTCTGACTTCCTCCTAACATAACCAAAATCCTTCAAGAAAAAATAAAAATAAAAAAATTAACAATTAAGAGTAACAAAATATGTAAATCAATAAAACAAATTAATCCTAAAGTATTTAAAACCAACTAAAGCAGTGATTCCCAAAGTGTGAGCCGCGGCTCCCCAGGGAGCCGCGCTATCGTCATAAGGGCGCCGCGAAATATTCAATATCTGCGCCCGCTGGGTCTAACGCTGATGCGCCATTTCTGAAACGTCTAGTGCGCATGCGCAGTTACAAGTCAGATTTCTATTCGTTTGTTATCACCTTCTCAGTGCTCGCATAAGTTTTTGTTTGTTGGGCTAACTTAATAGTGTGGTGGTTAAGTTACTTTTCAAAAGCTATTTTTCTGATCACCTAAAATGGACAAATTCTTATTAAACTTGAATAATCAAGATAGTGCTAAATCTATAGACAAAGTTCCACAAACTAGTGGCAAGGGTTCCGAGAAGCGAAAACGTCGTAAATATGACGACAGTTACTTGGATTTTGGCTTTACATCAATAAATAAAAATGATAAAGAGAGACCACAGTGTGTATTGTGCATGAAAGTTTTGGCACCGGAATGTATGCTTCCAAGTAAGTTAAAACGACATTTAGAAACCAACCATTCTAACTTTGTTGGTAAACCTCACAACTTTTTTAAAAGAAAGTTAATGGAATTAAAACAACAAAAAGGCAGCATTTATAAACATATGTCAATACCAAATAATGCTTTGCTAGCATCATACAAAGTTGCATATAGAGTTGCTAAGTGTAAAAAGCCCCATACTATTGCTGAGCAACTCATTCTACCGGCTGCTGTAGATTTAGTGAACATTATGATTGGTGAGTCGGCGGGGAAACTACTTTCAAATGTCCCTTTGTCTAACAATACAATCAGTCGCAGAATTCAGCACATGGGGGAGGATCTCAATGCACAATTAATTGAAAAATTAAAAGGAAGTGAATATGGACTGCAACTCGATGAGGCCACAGACAATAATAAGGACGCACACTTGATTTGTTACGTACGGTTCTTAGATGGTAATTCAATCGTTGAGGACCTTCTCTTTTGTAAAAGTATTACTGGAAGTACAAAGGCTCAGGATTTGTTCGAGATCCTGAATATATTTATGGTTGAAAATAATTTAGACTGGACAAAGTGCGTTGGCGTCTGTACTGACGGTGGTCGTTCGATGTCCGGCTCTTATGGAGGATTGCAGGCGCTTATTCGAAACAAAGCTCCAGATTCAGTTTGGACCCATTGCATCATTCACAAAGAAGCACTTGCATCAAAGTATATAAGTCCTCCACTAAATATAGTTTTAGAACGTGTGGTAAATATAGTAAACTATATAAAAACACGGCCACTAAAAGCAAGATTTTTAAAAGAATGTGTGAAGATATGGGAGGTGAATACACATCTTTGTTGTACTACTGCCACTCACGATGGCTTTCTCATGGGGTGTATTGTCTCGTGCGTTCCAATTACGGCAAGAAATATACACTTTCCTTGAAGAAGAAAAACATGAGTATGCCAAACACTTTGTAGAAACAGACTTTTTGATTAAACTCGCATACCTATGTGATATCTTTGAAAAGTTGAATGTGTTGAATCTCTCTTTACAAGGAGGCAATATGCACATTTTAAAGTTAACAGAAAAGATTTCAGCTTTCAGAAAAAAATTACAGCTATGGAAACTAAAAATTAATGAAGATGATCTTAATGATTGCTTTCCCTTGTTGCACCAGTTTTTAACCTCCAATGAAATCAGTTTGTCTTGCAATTTAAAATCTCTTTTTGAAGATCATTTATCTCAGCTTATCAAATGGTTCGAAAAATACTTTGAAGCAGATAACATTGAAAAATTTACTTGGATTCAAGACCCATTTAGAGCCAAAGCTCCATCAGAATTTACCTCTACAGAAGAAGAATCTCTTATTGAGTTGTCTTGCGACACAACATTGAAGTTAAAATTTGTTAGCATGGAACTTTCTGATTTTGGATATCAGTAAAGAGGAATACCCACTGCTTAGTTGCAAAGCCCTAAGAATATTAATTCCTTTTGCAACGTCCTATTTGTCTTGACTGGGTTTTCGCCAGTCGCGGTAATAAAAAGTAAATATCGCTCAAAAATTAACGTCGAGCAAGAAATGAGAGTCGCTATTTCCAATTTTATTCCAAGATTTGAGAAGTTGTGCAGCGAACAACAAGCCCATCCATCCCATTAATAATTTTAAATCATTAAACGATGTTCAATAAATTGTGAATTTAAAGCTCGTATTTAATTTATTTTTCAATTAACCTAACCTTAACGATCTAAAAAGTAGATTTCCAAATCCTTAAAAAGACAAAAATTAAAAAAAAAATCGGATGTACCTATTAAGGGAGCCGCGGAAAACATCCGAAGTGTTATGGAAGCCGCAAACCGAAAAAGATTGGGAACCTCTGAACTAAAGCATAAAAATCCAATCCAATTCAAAGAATATCTCCCTTATAGCTTCTATAACCATATAATTTTCCCCCCAGGTCTTTCTTACATAAACTCTTTCAAAAATATTCTATTCAAAATACAATACAACACATTATAAAATTTCAATACCAAGAATTACAGTAGCTATTCAAATTTAGTCCTTCCTCGTCAAAATCCAGTATAAATCCAAATACTTAGTCTTTTATGATAGATATAAAACATATAATCAACCCATTTCTTCCAGATCTTCCTCACATATTGTCTTTCAGGGACAGTAATATTTTTGTCTGTTAATAATTCAAAAGATAATACTTTTGTCTCTTGCCATTTTTTTTGATGCATTAGTCTGTCTTTCCTTCATTACTCCTTTTGAAAAGTCAGTCACAATATTGCCTAATAGTTCCTTATGTTCAAAAATCCACAAATTACTACCATATATTCCATCAATCCAAAGAGAGAATTCTTGAAAAGCATTAAGTCTGTAAATTTTTTCGGTTCGAGAGACAGCCTCCTGTAACACAAATTCTGACATTTCATCCAAACTATTTAAAGGAAACTTCTTTACATCAACTTGTTTATTCACGATCATATCTTCATATTTATCCATTTTTGTTTGTATCTCCTCCATTGCATTTAAGTCCTGATCACACTGGTTAATTTCCTCCAAGCCTTGATCCAAAAAGTCCCCATTTTTTTTCAGTTCATATTTTTGAATAATTAAATACATTCTTTCTGTGTAATCCTGTATAAAGTCACGAATCCATTCTTCTGAAAGAACCTTCATGGCAAAGTTCTTGCTGAAAATCCCCTTATGAAATACTTAAACAACGTAATATAATCCCACAATCCAGAATCCAACACAATAAGATGAAGTCTCCATTCAGTTTCGATTTCGCAGCAAGGCTATCGGTCTATTTGCAGTTAGTCTCAAACGCCATTTTAAGAGAAGGAAAAAATTTTTTTCTCTCTTTAAAAAAAGGAGGAAGTCAGGAAATCAACAATACTTGCAAACCAGTAATTGTTCACTCATGCTTCTTCCACCTGCTTATAGAAATCCACAAAAAGAAATCAATTGTTAGCAGAACTTGGACACCTTCCTCTTTTCCTGCTGTTGCAGGAGACGCGCTGGATACTGGAGATAGGAGGAATTCAATGGGATTCGACCTTTCGGGACTTTGCATAACAAAAACAAAGCCCCTAGGGGAATCTACCACTCTCCCCCCTGCTCTTTCCCCTGCTCTCTCAACCAGAGAGGGAAAATTAAGTCGGGAACAGCTGTTCGTAGTTATTTACACCGGCTTTTACAATATCCAGTGCGGAGTGCCATAAATTAGCACCCAGCGAGAAAGGTGGCACCAAGCGGAAGTCCTGAAATATCATCTTTTGATATCAAAAACATGCTGCTAACAAGAGTAATTAATTTCAAATCAAAGATTAAGGGTTGCATAATTTTGGAATTGGCTCCCAATGATATATACTTTATTCAGGGCATTGCATGGCAAAGCAACTGAACACAAAAAGACAGTTTTTCCCCCATGCCATCACTGTGCTAAACACCTAATTCCTACAGCATTGTCTTATGCCTAAAGTTATTTACCCATGTAGTAGGGCTGCATTGCTATTATCTTTCTCATTTTATCTTCTTATCTTTCCGATTACTTTCTCCCATTGATATCTTATGAATTATCCCTTGTTTGTATTTTATGGTTTATGATTGATTCTTATGATTTAGGATCTATGACTTACCACTTTGTGGTTTGTATGTACACCGAGAGCTTATGCGCCGGAGACAAATTCCTTGGGTGTCCAATCATACTTAACTAGTAAAGAATATTCCTATTCCTACTCCTACCCCTTTATTCAAAAGACCTCTTAAACCCACTCGCTCAGAATTATGTTGGTAGTGCAAATTAATCCTCTTCCTCCTCCCTCCTCCTCCTCCACTGCCACCACCACCATCATTATTTCCATTTGACATTTGCTAAGTCAAGGCCTGGAGGAAAGTTGTCCATGGGGTCACGATGGGTCGGACACAACTTTGCAACTAACAACAACAAATTCAAGACATTTGCTAAACAATTTCTCTGAGTTGATTGCAGGATAAATCTGAAAGATGTCTTTTTGCTAAACAAACAGGTTACTTTGATCATCTCAACCACCAGTAGTAACCTATTAGAGGTTCATCACACTATTCTTTACTCAAAAATAGACAAACATTTGTGTATTTCTTTATGCAAATAACAGAACCAAGAAGCCTACTGAAGCTTTTCTTAAGCCGCTTTCCTACATCACCCACTCAGTTTATTTTACTAAGTAACTTAATGTAATAGTAATACAAATACCAAATATTCAGCAAATGGGAAATGTCCATACTCATAAAACAAAAAATGGATCACTTATATTGCTATAAGGCCAAGGAATCAAGCCACTTATGTAGCAGAAGAATTATAGTGTTTTGTACATTATGTCATGTATAATAAGATATGATTAAAGAACACTATAACAACTGAGCGCATCCTAATTGCTAGAAAAGGCATGGAACGTTTATTTTCATACATCCCCACTTTACAAATAACACAGAATAATTCCATCCAGATTATTAGCTATGGTTGAGCAGTAAAAAGAGGGCTATGTGAATTGGAGAGGTTTTTCCTGCTAAATTTATTTTGTAATTGCCCTAGAAATAATATGTGATGATAAAATATAATAATATGTATATAATATAAGAAACACATTCTTTTTATAACGTATTTGTTTGTATTTTTAATCTTTTTTTCAATATAACATATATATTTAGGGAAAATACTTGGGTTCCACTGAACCTTTATATTGATTAAACTACTTAAAATGTGAAGTACTTATCAGTTACACATTTTCCAAAACAGTATCTGGAAACTAATAGTTCCATATAGAATAGAAGTTCTTACAATGATTTTTGAAGAGGTGGACAATGCTTTTCCCATTGTTTTCAATCTCCGAATGGTTGAACATGATTTCCTTAAGGTATAATTTTTCATGCAACCCTAAAAATCCAGATGGCATCATACATCTTCTGTTCAAATACATATATCAATGGGTGACAATATTTCTCAGACAGTGATGTGATTAAAATGTGTTGTAAATAAAGATGTTTATCCTCCCAAAAGTTTCTCTTTGCAAGCTTCAAGGTCATATCAAATGTCCTCATTCAAAAGTACGGTGGATATTAAGAGTGAGTTGATGACAACCACCATAAATAACAGGCCTAGCTTTATTTTAATCTGTTGCGTGGAAGAGCAGTACAAAATTAAATTAAAAGCAGTGTAAAATGTCCTGTGAAATACCCTTCAATTAAATCAAAGTTGAGTCAAAGTTGATGTTTTGGGCACCTCCATGCAGCTCAGACAAGTTTGGCCATGATTACCTGTGGAATTTGCAAATCTTTTAAGATCAGCCTTTTTATGAATTAGTATGGCACAATGTCTGTGCACATGAGGAAAGGGGCTGAGGTCTTTGTGCACATTCAAAGTTAATGAATCACAGCTTGTTAAGAAAAACCTTTATCTCTGGAGGCTTTTCGTGTGAGAAAGTTACTTCCTGAGAGCTATCTTAAAGGATGGGTTAGAGCTCATTGGTGCAGCACATGCTTTGCATATATATGCTCTTAGTTTCAACCTCCAGCTTTTCCAAGTGTCAGTCAGAAAACCCATGCCTGAAAAATGGGCAAGCTCATGGGTATGGGAAGTACTAGGCTAGATGGACTAATTATATTCAGTGCAAGATAATGTAAACTATGATAGAAAGATGGGAGCTAATATGTTCATTTCTCTCCTATGCCATCCAGACCAGAGAGGGTTTATTGGCAATAGTTGTGAGGTTACAGCTGCTTCTTCAGTCACTCGTATGAAGAGTTCTTCTCTACCCACAATGAATAAATAGGACTTTCCTTCAAAAGAAACTGATTAACTATCCCCCATTGTGCAGTGTCAGAAAGGGGCTTCTTGGACAATCTCAGAAAAAAATGAGATGAGTGAACAGATGGAACATCTTATATATGATGCTGGGACCAGATGGATACAGTGATTATTGATTGTTTAAGGTAACTCAAGCCTTGACTGTGCTAAAATTCAGTATGGTCAGTGTGATCGTCCTTTTTTTTAAGGGAAGTTCCACATTGACTGAATGTGTGCTCCCAACTTACTTTGTACCAAACTTCTAGGCATGAGGAATGTGCTATTAAATCTCTAGGATTTCATCAGCAATACTGGTATGCATTATAGGCTAGGCCAGGGGTCGGCAACCTTAAACACTCAAAGAGCCACAAAGGTCCTAACCGGAAGCCCCCCATTCAATTCTGAAGCCGACCGGAAGTCCAATTCTCCCACCATAGAGTCTCCACCATAGAGCACACCTTCCTTTTTCCTTTACCTGTCCTAACCGAAAGCCCTATCAATTGTGGAGCCAACCGGCGACAGAGAGCCGCAGCAGAGGGATGGAAGAGCCACATGCGGCTCCAGAGCCGTGGGTTGCTGACCCCTGAGCTAGGGTAAATAGAGAGTAAATTATGGTTAAACATAAGGAAGTACCTTCAAAGGGTTGCTAGATCTTCCCACTTTACTATATCGCCCATTGACAGCGTAAGACTTGAGGAATTATAACACAGGAGACTGTTCAATTCTTGAAAAGTACCGAAGACTAAGAAACTGTCATTAGACGTTAGGCTGAATGATGGAAGAGGATTGCCTTTATTGAATAACTCTATAATGGCCCACATAGTGTGCAACATTCACCACTGCAGATGTTAATTATGAAGTAATCCTATTTATCTCCCAGAAGGAAACAATGGCAAGCCGCTTCTGTATTGTTGCCAAGAAACTGCATTAGTAGTCACTAAGAGTTGTGCTTGACTCAAGGACATTTTTTTAACCTTTTTTACTTGATTTACTCATCTTTTGGTCTTTGTTCCTGAATATGGTCACTATTGGGAATTCCACTGATTTCCAGGGTTCCTTTTTTTTTTTTTTGCCATACCTGCCTCTGCGCATGTCTAAGATGGCGCCGCCCTGCTGATCGGGGGAGTGGCGACGGGCCTTTTCGGGCTCTATTTGGGTCTGGGGGGGCCTGAATAACATCTTAGGCCCCCGCCCTGATGGAGGAAGATCCAGCCAGCCTAAAAAAGGGTGGCTGGGCGCTGTGCGACTCCGAGGGGTGTTGGGAGGAACCCCGGAGTCACAGCGCCTTGCAGGTAATCCTGGCGGCCTGCCGAGCCGCTGCCAGCCTTTTCGGCGTTTTGGCGGGGGCGGGGGCGGGGGCGGGGGCGGGGGCGGTGGGGGGGCGCTGACATCGCCCCCTGGATTCCTGCCTGGAAGGCTCGGCAACTTGAAGAAGGTTTAGAGTTTGGGCGTCTCCGGGGGCGATGGGAGGAGCCCCGGAGGGGCTGCGCCCCAATGAAGATCTGGAGGGCCGCCCGGGCCCCAGTGGCCTCGCTGAACTCACGGTGGCGGCGGCGGCGGCGGCGGCCTGGTCCTCTTCGCCAGGTGTTGGCGCTGGTGGAACCTCGGGACTGCTGGCGGGTCTTGGCGACTGGTGTCCCCTCCCGGATGGTGGAGATTCCAGCGGCCTGCTTGCGGTGGCGATGGGGCTTTCCCAGTGGCGATGGCCGGGCAGAGTCGGTAGGCGGCGGCGGCCTGCCCCGGTGCTTTGAGGCGGCGGATGGCCCAGTAGGCCCAAGGTGGTTGTGACCTTGCCCTAATGGCGTGGATATTTGATAGCGCCGGAGGAAGGCCCGCGGGCCCAGCGGATGCCCCTCCATTATTTACCATCTTTAAATAATATCTTTACCATCGTTCCTCCCCCCTTCTTCTATAGTCCACCCCGGGTTGTTGTATGGGGTGGTGAATTGACTGAGTCAGCGGTTTGGTCATCTACCGCACATGGATTACCTCTAACTGTTTCCCATCAGGACAGACTGGTCATGGTCATTTTACCATCTGTTTTGTTACCTGTTACCATCTTGACCAGCCCAGGATGGGCCTTTTGCTGGACCTTCTCAGTGATGCGAACATTTACGGCGGCTGACCTACTTGCCCTGCGAGATGCCCCTCTCTCGCGGGTTTGGCCCAGATTATCGAGGGCCCACCTTGAGGACGGGCTTTGGAGTCCCGAGAGGTGGCATGCAAAAAATAGGAGGCTTAGGGGTTTTTTAATTAGTTGTTTTAATAGGTTTTTTAAGGGGAGTTTTAAAGGGGATTTTAAGGGGGGGGAGGGATGGGTTTGGGTTGGGGGTGGGGGTGGGTGTTGGGGGAAACCCGCCGGGTGGGGTATCAGTTCCTGCGCCTGCTCGCGGCGATGAGTTAATAGGTCCGAGGGTTACGGGGAGAGTTCAAGTTCCACTAGTGGAGGGTGGTGCTATTTGCACGGTATGGGGGAGGGGCAGATTTGGCGGAAGTGGGGGCTCGGATCGTGTTAAGGGGGTGCGCGCTCGATGCTTACAGGCGATCGCGTGCCCCGAGCCCCCAGACTTTTCCCGTTCCCCGGATGGTCAAGACCCTCAGAGCCTGGGCCTTCGGCTGATGTTGTGTAATGCACGGTCCGTGGCCAATAAGGCCCCCCTAATTTACGATCTCATTCAGGGGGGTGCCGCGGACTTCATAGGCATTACGGAGACCTGGTTGGGCGCAGAAGGGGGCGTGCCCCTGGTACAGATGTGCCCACCAGGCTTCCGGGCATTTCATCAGCCGAGAGCCCAGGGTAGGGGTGGAGGGGTGGCGGTTGTGATTAGAGAGAGTCTGGAGCCGAGGGAGACCACTGTACCTCAGATTGCCGGGTGTGAATCCCTCTTTGTGAAGTGGGGCCATAGATGTCAGATGGGCTTGCTGGTCGCGTACCTGGCTCCTTGCTGCGTGACAGCTGCCCTGCCCGAGCTCCTGGAGGTGCTTGCTGGGGTGGCAGTTGAGACCCCCAGACTTTTAGTCATGGGGGACTTTAACTTGCCATCTTCTGGCTCGTCATCGACAGCAGCTCGGGAGTTCACGGCCTCCATGATGGCCTTGGACCTGACTCAAGTAGTTGATGGCCCTACCCACATTGGGGGTGGTACACTCGATCTGATTTTTGTCTCTGGTCAGTGGTTGAGAGATCTGGACTTAAAGGAAATAGTCACTGAACCTGTGTCATGGTCAGATCACTCTCTCCTTCGCCTGGACTTTCTGACCGCCATCCAACACCGCAGGGAGACGGAGCCGATGCGTTGGTTCCGTCCCAGGCGCCTGATGGACCCGGAGAGGTTCCGGACGGAGCTTGGGCCATTTCCTGAGGGTCTGGCTCACGGCACGTCTGAGGAACTTGTTGCGGCCTGGGAACGGGCCGCGGCGGGGGCCTTAGATCGTGTCGTGCCTCTGCGGCCTCTGACCCGGCGCAGGTCCCAACCGGCTCCTTGGTTCTCCGAGGAGCTGAGGGGGATGAAACGCCGGAGAAGACGCCTAGAGAGTTCCTGGAGGTCTAGCCGTTCAGAGGCTGATCGGACACTAGTGAAGTCCTATACTAGGACTTACCTAGTGGCATTGAGGGAAGCGAGGCGTTGCTACGCCTCCTCCCTCATTGCGTCGGCAGATAACCGCCCAGCCGCCCTGTTTCGGGTGACCCGTTCCCTCCTTCACCAGGGGGAGCGGGATGACCCGCTGCAGGGACGTGCTGAGGAGTTTAACGGTTATCTATACGATAAAATCGTTCAGCTTCGGGACGGGTTGGACCAAAATTGCGGTGACTCAGGTGAGACGCTCGAGTGTGGTCTTGGTGACATTGTTTGGGATGAGTTTGACCCTGTGGCTCCCGAGGACATGGACAGGTTGTTGGGTAGGTTGAATGCCACCACGTGTTTACTGGACCCGTGCCCCTCCTGGCTGGTGCTGGCCACTCAGGAGGTGACATGAGGCTGGCTCCAGGCGATTACGACCGCTTCTTTGGTGGGGGGTGTCTTCCCGGCCGCCTTGAAGGAGGCGGTGGTGAGGCCCCTCCTTAAGAAGCCTTCCCTGGACCCGGCTGTTTTAGGTAATTATCGTCCGGTCTCCAACCTTCGCTTCGCGGCGAAGGTTGTAGAGAGTATGGTGGCATATCAGTTTCCCTTGCACCTGGATGAAACTGTCTATCTAGACCCGTTCCAGTCCGGTTTCCGGCCCGGGTACAGCACGGAGACGGCTTTGGTAGCGTTGGTGGATGATCTCTGGAGGGCCAGGGATAGGGGTTGTTCCTCTGCCCTGGTCCTATTAGACCTCTCAGCGGCTTTCAATACCATCGACCATGGTATCCTGCTGCGCCGGTTGGAGGGATTGGGAGTGGGAGGCACCGTTTATCGGTGGTTCTCCTCCTATCTCTCCGACCGGTCGCAGTCGGTGTTGACAGGGGGGCAGAGATCGACTCCAAGGCGCCTCACTTGTGGGGTGCCGCAGGGGTCGATCCTCTCGCCCCTTCTGTTCAACATCTACATGAAGCCGCTGGATGAGATCATCAGTGGTTTCGGTGTGAAGTACCAGCTGTATGCGGGTGACACCCAGCTGTACTTTTCCACACCGGACCACCCCAACGAAGCTATCGAAGTGCTGTCCCGGTGTCTGGAGGCCGTACGGGTCTGGATGGGGAGAAACAGGCTCAAGCTCAATCCCTCCAAGACAGAGTGGCTGTGGATGCCGGCATCCCGGTACAGTCAGCTAAATCCGCGGCTGACCATCGGTGGCGAGTCATTGGCCCCGATGGAGAGGGTCCGCAACTTAGGCGTCCTCCTGGATGAACGGCTGTCTCTAGAAGATCATTTGACGGCCGTCTCCAGGAGAGCGTTCTACCAGGTTCGCCTGGTACGCCAGTTGCGCCCCTTTCTGGACCGGGATGCCCTATGCACGGTCACTCACGCACTCGTGACGTCTCGCCTGGATTACTGCAATGCTCTCTACATGGGGCTCCCTTTGAAGGGCATCCGAGGCTACAGTTAGTCAGAATGCAGCTGCGGGTGATAGATGGAGCCCCGTGGCTCCCGCATAACACCTATCCTGCGCAGACTGCACTGGCTACCTGTGGCCTTCCGGGTGCGCTTCAAGGTTTTGGTGACCACCTTTAAAGCGCTCCATGGCATAGGGCTGGGTTATTTACGGGACCGCCTACTGCTACCGAATACCTCTCACCGACCTGTGCGCTCTCATAGAGAGGGACTCCTCAGGGTGCCGTCAGCGAGGCAATGTCATCTGGCGACGCCCAGGGGAAGGGCCTTCTCTGTGGGGGCTCCCACCCTCTGGAACGAACTAACCCCCGGACTTCGTCAGCTTGCGGACCTTCGGACCTTCCGTCGCGGGCTTAAAACACACTTATTTAATTGCGCAGGACTGAGCTAGATTTTAAATTTATGGGTTTTAAATTGGGTTTTATTTCTATATTTTTAATTTTTGGGCTTTTAGAATAAGTTTTTTAACTGTTTTTATATTGTATTTATGTGTTTATGTGTTTTTTAAGTGCCTGTAAACCGCCCTGAGTCCTTCGGGAGATAGGGCGGTATATAAATACGATCAAATAAATAAATAAATAATACATTTGCAATACACTTTTTTTTTTTTTTTTGCAATAAAGTGTTTTAGATGGATACAATAGGAACAAACTGTGTTGGATCAAAAGCAGACAATCAGTATTGCAGAAAGTAGACTTGCTATTGAATTTGGCCAAGGATTTATCTGAATACAATGGATGGCCTAGGAGATAATTAAGTAGTCAGACTTCTGAAGAAGGCTAATTGCAAAACAAGCCACATACCAGGTCAAGGTTAGACAATTTTACAAATGGACCCTAATGTTGTACGTTCTTGCAAATTTTGCTCAAGTTTTTTTGTTGTTTGTTTCAGATGAAGGAAGAGTGTGAAACTTGATATACATATTGATGTCTTGAAAGTATCTGAAGATAAGAATCCTTCTCCTCTTCAGTTTTCCAAGTGTTATGATGGCATTTTTGGCTTTGAAATATTATGATATGTTTAAAATGTATAATATTAGAATGCATGTTTTGAGAGGAAGAAAAATGTGTATTTTATGAGAAAATTCAGTTTAAAATGTATTCAAATATATGCAATTAACTTGGAATTTTCTTGCAGAGCATTTTTCTTAAAGTTAAAGATGAATCTGAAAACAGGACAAAATTAATGAGTTTGTAAGGGTGAAGCACCACATAAACATGATACATGTTGCTATGAAATGCTGAAAAGTAACTAGGAACCTGCAAAGATATGAATTTATCTTACAAAAAGTTTTGTTACGGACTCTTTCCTCGAGAATTATGACAACCTCAGGAAAAAAAAAAGCATCAGAGGTAGCTGAAGGAAATGAAAAGATTTTTTCCCCCCATGAAATTAATTTTGGAGAAGGGATGGGGAAGATATTCGGTCCCAAAAGCTGTTTTATTACACAGGATCACTGAAGCATGTGCCCGTTCTGCTTCTGTAGACATTGGCTAGCTTAATTCTGTTTTAATTTATCTCATTATGTTGTTCCTCCCTCCTTTTGCCTGGGTTCTCCCTGGAGTCACATTCTGTAGCTGGGATTAAATGTGGGAAGAAAACCAGCTAATCTACTCCAATTAAAACTCTAACCTCCCATTCTACCCAGCTCCTCCACCAAAGGCACGCTAGGCAGATCTTTCTAGTCATTCTCATTTAAGAAAGCAAATAGTTCATCTACAAAACTATCATTATCAGCCAAGTGGAGAATGAGTTTTCTCACTTGCTTTCATTAGTCGTAACTTCTGATAAAGGAACATATTCTTCCTCTCAGACTCATGGCTTCGAAGTTGAAAATAGAAATATTTAAGAGAATGTGCCAGAAATGCACAGATAGCTGTTCCATATCCAAGAACTAAACAAAGTACAAAATCATCGTCACCATCATCATCATCATCATTCCATAGAAGTTGTGCAACCTACCAAACATAAGCTAAGCTTTAATAATCCATTGAGAGGTCTTATGTAGAGCCTCCCCCCAACTATAATCCATTTTGATACTAATGTGTAAGGCACAAATAATCTCTGGAGGAGATGGGCTGTTTAGAAATAGGATAAATCAATCACTCAATCAATCTACCCAAAGACCATCCCATTGCATTTAAAACAGGGGTAAAATGCTCCCGGTTTGGACCGGCTCGCCTGATCCACTAGCAATGGCGGCTGGTGGTTCGGAGAACTGGTGGCAAGAATCCCTGGCCCCGCCCCCTGCCTCTGCTGAGCCGCACCATCAGCAGAGGTTTTTTTTTTAATTTTTAAAAGCATTTTTTCTTCAGCCGAAAACATGCCTTTAAAACTTAAAAAAAGCCTTTGAGGATCCCGCAGCTCAGCTGAGATTGTCAGAACCCTTTAAACTCTTTTTTTAACAACCTCTTCAGCCGAAGAGGTTGGGAAAAAAAAGTTTTAAAAGGCTCCTCTAGTGATTGCAGCTGAGTTCCTCATTAGCAGAACCTTTAAAAACATGTTTTCTACAAGCTCTTCGGCCAAAGAGCTTGTAGAAAAACTCCTTTTAAGAGATTCTAAAGCACTTACCTAATTACTGATCTAAAGAATGGCTTTCCCAGCCCGAAAGGAGCAGTTTCAGCATGCAGGCAGAATCAGTTGCTAGCTAATCCATTTTCTCAGTGAGCAACTAATCTGCCTGTTTTGCTGGCTGAGGAACTCTGGGAATTGAAGTCCACAAACCTTAAAGTTACTAAGGTTGGAGACCCCTGATCTAAAAAATATAAGTAAAATAAAATAATAAAATAAAATATTTGTGCAGCTTTCTGAGATTTGGTATGTTTGTGTAGTGTTTCACTCTAACTACACAAACACACAAAATCTCACAAAGCTGTATGTGGCATTTTGTGTGTGTGTGTGTGTGTGAGAGAGAGAGAGAGAGAGAGAGAGAGAGAGAGAGAGTCAGTTGTGTTGTGTGTGTGTAAAATGTGAAAGTTGGTTTTTGAGCTTTTTGTGGCTGTGTGAGGTTCCTGCTTGTTGCAAGGGCCATTTTGGGTGAAGTGCAGCTGCTTTTACGTTGTGTGTGTATCAGTTGTATTGTGTTGTTTGTGTTGTGTGTATGTAAAGTGTGAAAGATGGTTTTTGGTACCACTTATTGTTTTGTATACTTCGTTTATTATTTTTATTATTTATTGTTATTGGCCACGCCCACCCAGTCATCTGACCACCAAACCACGGCCACCAATTAAGCCATGCCCACAGAACTGGTAGGGAAATTTTTTAGATTTAACCCCTGATTTAAAACCTCAGATGGCACTATTTAATCAACAAATGTTCTACAGAAAAGCACATACTTCACTATCTTCCAATATAAAATCTGGGTGGGGGCAAATCTGATTTCGATAGGGAGGATTTTGTGAAAAACAGGCATTGCTACTGGAAAACAATACTTCAATGCTAACATAAATTTTCAACAACCAAGATAATGCCTACTAGATGGAAAACATAGAATCGACGATATCATTGATACAAAGAGATGGAAGATCTGAATTATAACAGTGAAGACATGAACAAGAATCGATGGGAACAAATCACAAACTGCTTATATGCCAGGTTCAATTCAAACTAAAGCAGAAGAACGTCATTTATTTAACTATATTCTCACCACTTTCAAGGAGAACCTCAGGAATCTTCAGCTTATTGATAGGCAAGTCTGAATTTTATTGATAGGGAACCAAAAGAATCATGAAAAGAAATCAAATATGAATGTGAAAAAACACTGCCAAATCCCAGAAACAGAAGAAAGCAAACCGGATGTCAGAATGGGGGAAACTGCCAAAAACAGAAGAGAAATAAAAATCAAGAAAGACTGAGATCTCAGGAAGAAACTTAACAAAGAAAAGCAGAGAGCTGTTAGAAGAAACAAGAAGCAGTATCATACAAAACATCTACAAAGATACTGAAGATAGAAAAAGACATGGAAATAAAATAGAAAAAGCCTTCTGAAGATTTCTAAACTCAGAAGGTTCTAACATCAATTTAGTATGCTAAAAGAGTTTAAAGGGCAGATAAATTGATTCCAAGAAAAAGATAAAAGAAAGATGGATATAATATTTATTTTATTAGATTTATTTATTTATTTATTTATTATTTGGCATGCGGCTAAAAAAGGGCTTAGGAATTTTTTAAAGTTATCTTTTAAGGGGTTTTTAAGGGGAGGGAGGGTTAGGATAGGTTGTGGGGGTAACTCATCAGGGGTAGGGCTGGTCCCTGCTAGGGCTCGCGGTTCGGATATTATAAGTTCGGAAGAGAAGGAGGAGGCTGGAATTCAACCATATATGGGCTTTTCCATCAGCACGGTACATGGGAGGGGCAGATACGGCGGAAGCAGGGGCCCACATCATGTTTGGGGAGTGCGCACTCGCTGTTTACAAGCGATTGCGCACTCCGGTCCCCCCGGCTTTACCCGTTCCCCGAGTGGCCGGAATCCCCAGGACCTGGACCTTCGGCTGATGTTGTGTAATGCCAGGTCCGTAGTGAATAAAGCCCCCCTCATATTTGATCTTATACAGGAGGGGGGTGCGGACCTGATGTGCATTTCGGAGACCTGGTTGGGCACGGAAGGGGGGGTTCTCCTTATTGAAATGTGCCCACCAGGCTTCCGTGCATTTCATCAGCCGAGGGCCCAAGGTAGGGGTGGGTGGGTGGCAGTTATTATTATTATTATTATTATTTGTTTACATTTATATTCCACCCTTCTCCGAAGACTCAGGGCGGCTTACAGTGTGTAAGGCAATAGTCTCATTCTATTTGTATATTTACAAAGTCAACTTATTGCCCCCCCAACAATCTGGGTCCTCATTTTACCTACCTTATAAAGGATGGAAGGCTGAGTCAACCTTGGACCTGGTGGGACTAGAACCTGCAGTAATTGCAGGCAGCTGTGTTTTAATAACAGGCTTCTTACAGCCTGAGTCACACCGCGGGTCACAAGGGTCTGGAACCGAGGGAGTTCACTGTCCTGCAGATAGCCGGATGTGAGTCTCTCCTTGTGAAGTGGGGTCGGGGGATACAGGTGGGTCTGCTGATTACGTACCTGGCTCCTTGCTACATGACAGCAGCCCTGCCCGAGCTGCTGGAAGTGATAGCCAGGACGGCGGTGGATACCCCTAGACTTATGGTTATGGGGGATTTCAACCTGCCGTCGGTGGGCGAAGCCTCGTCAGCAGCTCGGGAGTTCATGGTTTCCATGACAGCCTTGGACCTGACCCAGTTAGTAAATGGTCCCACTCACATCGGGGAAAACACACTGGACCTGATTTTTGTCTCGGGACAGTGGTTGAATGATCTGGAATTGGGGGAATTAGTTATTGAACCCCTGTCATGGTCAGATCATTCACTCCTTCGACTTGACTTTCGAACCACCAACCCACACCGCAGGGAGCCGGAGCTGGTTCGCTGGTTCCGTCCCAGGCGCCTGATGGACCCGGAGAGGTTTCTGACGGAGCTTGGGCCATTTCCTGAGGATCTAGGCCACGGCTCGGCAGAAGAACTGGTCACCGCCTGGGAGAGGGCGGCGACAGGGGCTTTAGACTGCATCGTGCCTCTGCGGCCTCTGACCCGGCGCCGAACTCGACCAGCTCCCTGGTATTCTGAGGAGCTGAGAGAGATGAAGCACCAGAAAAGATGCCTAGAGAGTGTTTGGAGGTCCAGCCGTTCTGAATCCGATCGAACACTAGTAAGGTCTCATATTCAGACCTGCTTAGTGGTAATAAAAGCGGCAAAACACGATTATTTTTCTGCTCTTATTGCATTGGCAGATAACTGCCCAGCCACCTTGTTTAGGGTGACCCGCTCCCTTTTGGTGCAGGGAGCTCAGGAGGACCCCTTGCAGGGCCGTGCTGAGGATTTTGGACAATATCTGTCCGATAAAATCGCTCGGATCCGGGACGGTCTGGACGCTGATTGGGTAGATTCGGGTGGGATGACAGAGGCAGCTCTTGAGACTATTATCTGGGTAGATTTTGATGCTGTGACTCCCGAGGACATGGACAGGATACTGAGGAGGCTGAATGCGACCACATGTTTACTGGACCCGTGTCCCTCCTGGTTGGTGCTGGCCACACAGGAGGTTACACGAGGCTGGCTCCAGGGAATTGTCAACGCTTCATTGACAGAGGGTGCTTTTCCCACCGCCTTGAAAGAGGCGGTGGTGAGGCCCCTCCTTAAAAAGTCTTCCCTGGACTCAGCTAGTTTAGCAAATTTCCGTCCTGTCTCCAACCTTCGCTTTGTGGCAAAGGTTGTCGAGAGTGTGGTGGTGTGTCAGCTTCCCCGGTACCTGGATGAAACTGTCTATCTGGACCCGTTCCAGTCCAGCTTCAGGCCTGGGTACAGCACGGAGACGACTTTGGTCGCGTTGGTTGATGATCTCTGGAGGTTTCGGGACAGTGGTTATTCCTCTGTCCTGGTCCTATTAGATCTCTCAGTGGCTTTTGATACCATCGACCATGGTATCCTGCTGTGGCGGCAGGAGGCTTGGGAGTGGGGGGGCACCGTTCTGCAGTGGTTCTCCTCCTATCTCTCCGACCGTTCACAGATGGTGTTGGCGCGGGGGGGCAGAGATCGACCTCAAGGCACCTCATATGTGGGGTTCTCTCACCTCTCCTGTTCAACATCTATATGAAGCCGCTGGGCGAGATTATCCATGGTTTTGGGGTGGAATACCATCTGTACGCTGATGACACTCAGTTGTACATTTCCACCCCTAGCCACCCCAACGAAGCCATCAAAGTGATGTCCCGGTGTCTGGAAGCTGTACGGGTCTGGATGGGGACGAACAGGCTTCAGCTCAACCCATCCAAGACAGAGTGGCTGTGGATGCCGGCATCCCGGTACAGCCAGCTTACTCCATCACTGACTGTTGGGGGCGAATTATTGGCCCCCAGGGGGAGGGTGCGCAACTTAGGCATTCTCCTGGACGATCATCTGTCTTTAGAAGAACATATGATGGCCGTCGCCAGGGGAGCTTTTTATCAGGTGCACCTGATCCACCAGTTGTGTCCCTTCCTTGACCGGGATTCCCTATGCACGGTCACTCATGCCCTTGTCACTTCCTGCCTGGACTATTGCAATGCTCTCTACATGGGGCTCCCCTTGATGAGCATCAGGAGGCTCCAGCTGGTCCAGAATGCAGCTGCGCGGGTAATAGAGGGAGTACCACGATGCTCCCATATAACACCTCTCCTGCACAGACTGCACTGG
This sequence comes from Ahaetulla prasina, assembly GCF_028640845.1. NCBI lineage: Eukaryota > Metazoa > Chordata > Lepidosauria > Squamata > Colubridae > Ahaetulla > Ahaetulla prasina. The sequence continues at coordinate 152,106,377 of NC_080540.1, forward strand.
CTACTGGTGGTCTTCCAGGTGCAATTCAAGGTGTTGGTTATCACCTTTAAAGCGCTCCATGGCACAGGACCGGGTTACTTACAGGACTGCCTACTGCCACCAATAGCCTCCCATCGGCCTGTGCGCTCCCATAGGGAGGGCCTCCTCAGGGTGCCGTCAGCCAAACAATGCCGACTGGCGGCCCCCAGGGGGAGGCCCTTCTCTGTGAGGGCTCCTGCCCTTTGGAATGAACTGCCTCCGGGGTTGCGTCAACTCCCTGACCTCCGGATTTTTAAACGTAAGCTCAAGACTCTGTTATTTCATTGCGCGGGGCTAGCCTAACGAAATTTTAATGGGTGCTTTTATGATAGTTTTTACTTTAGTTTTAATTTTTGGCCAAATTTTAGAATTAGTTTTTTAATATGTTTTTAACTCTTGTTTATTGCTACGTTGTTTTTATATTGGCTGTGAACCACCCTGAGTCCTTCGGGAGAAGGGCGGTATAAAAATTGAATTAAATAAATAAATAAATAAATAAATAATGTATTTATTAGATGCTTATCCCACCTTTATCACTTTATAAGTACCTCAAGGCAGTGAACACACAATACATAATACTCTTTCCTCCCACTATTTTCCCATTACCTTATTAGATGGGTTGGGCTAATAATCAAACCCAGTTGAGTTTGTAGTATATTATACTTTATATTATGTTACATAATACTGGAATTTGGTACACGTGAGGTATTAACATCCAAGATAACTTAGAAGATACATCGTATATGCAAGAATTTTTAGTACTGGAAGATGAAGTTAAATTAGCACTGTTGTTTTTACTCAGTTGGAAGGCTTCAGGAATTGATGGAATATTTACAGAAATATGGGAAATACCAGAAGAATAATCTGTAAATGTTCTTATCAAACTATGCCAGACAATCTGGGCAATGACGTAGTGGACAACAGATTGGAAGAAGTCAGGCTACATAGCACCATCAAGCAAAGGAGACTTAACAGAATATGCACACTATAATAGGTAAAGGTTCCCCTCGCACATATGTGCTAGTCGTTCCCGACTCTAGGGGGCAGTGCTCATCTCCGTTTCAAAGCCGAAGAGCCAATGCTGTCCAAAGACATCTCCGTGGTCATGTGGCCGGCATTACTAAATGCCAAAGGTGTACGGAACGCTGTTACCTTCCCACCAAAGGTGGTCCCTATTTTTCTACTTGCATTTTTTACGTGCTTTCGAGGTTGGCAGATGCTGGGACAAGTAACAGGCGCTCACCCCATTACGCAGCACTAGGGATTCGAACCACTGAACTGCCGACCTTTCGATCAACAAGCTCAGCATCTTAGCCACTAGCCACCACGTCCCCATGCACACTATAATACAATATCCTTATTTCACATGCCAGCAAAATAATGCTTAGAATCATCCAATGCAGATTGGAACCTTGATAGAATGCCAAATGTTCAAGCAAGTTTTAGGAAAGGTCAAGGACCCAGAAATATTATTAATCATGTATGTTGGTTACCTTAGAAAGACAGAGAATACCTGCCCTCAAAAGTCAATGTGCTTCATTGATTATAGAATGGCATTTGATTGTGTCAATCATATCAAGCTATGAATGTGCTTAGGAGGAAGGAAAACCTACAACGTCATCTCATTATTTTCATGCAAAACCTAGGCAGAGATCAGCAAACCACCACATGGTTCATGGTGAAAGGTAATTTCTTTAGTTTGGTAAAGGAATGAGATGATGCTATATACTCTCCCTTTATTTATTCAACATGTATGCTGAATACCTGTATACTGTATACAAAAATATAAATCTGTATATTGAAGGACGCTAGATTGGAAAAAGGTGAGCATACTTTTAAAACTGATAATGTAAATCAGGGGTCACCAACCTTTCGGATCTCAGGGACCACTAAATTCATAATTTTAAATCCCATAGACCACTAATATGATTTTTTAAAAAAGATAAATAGTATTTAGTGCAATATAAAAAATGCAAGTAATTTTTCTGTGGACCACCAAAATTTTCTCACGGACCACCAGTGGTCCACGGACCACTGGTTGGTGACCACTGATATAAATAATTTCCACTATCCTGATGCTGAAAATGCTCATTATCTAGAGCTGTAGTAATGAAAAGTCATTGAGCACAATTAAAAAAATAAGGTTAAGATTAAATATAAAGTAGACCAAATTAATGACAACAGATACAGTGACCTGGCTTGGAATTCATAATGAAGATGTTGGCAAAAATAGTCCTATCTTTTAGAACTGACGTATCAACAGCAAAGGAACCAGCAGTCAAGAAATGCACTGCAGATGAACACTTGGTAAAGGAGCAATAAAAGTTTGAGGGGGGAAAAATACTCAGATGCTTGTGACGTGTCTACAGCTACAAAGATCACACAGGCCGTGGTTTTCCTGTGATACTCCACAGGAGCAAAAGTTGGACAGAAAGATATTGATATTTTTAAACTTTGATGTTGGAAAAGACTCCTAAAAGAATATCACGGATAGCTAAGAGAAAAAAAAAATAAACAGGTCAGAGGACAAATCAGTCATAGAATTTTCACTCAAAACACAACAACCAATTTCAGATTATTCTATTTTGGATACCTTATACGAAGACCTAGCTCTTTTGAGAATTTTATAATTCTGGGAAAGGTAGAAGGAAAGAGAGAAAAGTGGATGACCAGGAGCAAGATGGATGGATGAGTTCCCTATTGGAAAGTCTGAAAGCCCAGGATGAGCACAGAGTGTTCCCCTCCCCCAAATATATATATATATGTATGTCTTTGGTTATTCAGGTTTTCTCCCGCGTAAAATTGGAAGTGTCTTGGTGACATTTCGACGAAGTCTCATTCGTCAGCTTCAGGCTTCAGCTTCGTGCTTCTGGGAGCACGAAGCTGAAGCCTGAAGATGACGAATGAGACTTCATCAAAACGTCACCAAGACACTTCCAATTTTACGCGGGAGAAAACCCGAATAACCAAAGACCTACATACAAACACCCGCGAAAACCTCAGAAAACAAATATATATATATTTGGGGGAGGGGAACATTCATCGTCAATGAATTCCTGGTCAGAAGTCTTCCTTGGCCTAGACATTTGGATTGCCTAAAAGACAACGTCCAATTGGGTCTCAGAAACTCATACCATGTCTGCTTGCTGGTTTACCATGAGGTCTTGTATAAAATGCTATTATCACAGATGGATTTACCGTCAGTAAAACCACCTTGCAAAATGAATATATACATACATGAATAAACATTGAGAAAAGTGAGTATTTTAGGAGAAAACACAGATTTTTCATGCCAGCTTTAAAAAAAAAATATTGCAAAGCAATCTGGGAATTTAGGAGTATGAACTTAAATTTGGAAAAAAAGAGGAAAAGTGTGTAAAATTTATCCACCCTTAACTGTAATTGTATTTACTATCGATGATGTTCCTGAGACACCTTAATAATTTTGAATTCTGCTAGAGTTCTGTAGACATTTTGCAGACATGGTGTTGGATCTTGAATGACAAGTGAAATAGATAAAAAAACTTTGTTCCCTTTTCTGGGAACATATATACTCTCTTCTTCAAACTTTCTGTGATCCAGCATTGATCTTAACAGAAGGTTTACGCATTTAACTGCATAAGATGAATACAGATTGTTTGAATATGACACAGTGTATACTTTACTTTTTTTTAACTGAATGGCAAAACGCTCTACACGTCCTGTCAGAATAACAAGACAGGTCCTCTGATTGTCATTCCTCTACTGTGAATTTTTGAGGAGAATATTGAATAAAAACAGCAAACTCAGGTAGTGTCCTGGCCTCCTTGTAAGATAATTTGAATGGTTTAATTGAAATTCCATACTGAAGTTATATGCATTATTAAATCCAAAGTTGAAAATATGAGTCAAATAACTAAGAGGAGCAAAAGGCCAAGACAAAAACGTTAGGCAGAGACAGTTTATATCAATGGTGGCAGGAGTAGAGACAGCATGGCTACATTTCCCAGGCCAATGACCCAATAATTTAATTAGAAATTATAATGGATCAGGCTCAAATTGCAATTTTTTGGTGCCTGGAAGCCTAAGTGTACAGTAAACAAAAAGGAGAAGTTACAGGCTCAAATTCCCACTTAAGCAGGATTGCATTGGGTTATTCTTCCTCAATCCAATTTATCTCACAGAGTTCTTGGAAGAATAAAATTACAGCAAGGTCCTATGTGTGATACTTTAAGCATTGGCAGGAAAGACCAGGTATGAATGTAATAAAAGAAATAATAAAGAAGCAAACATGTAAAGATGCCAAGTAGGAAAGGAGAAAGCGGAATAACCAAATACCCTCCTTTAAGATTCTTTAACCCATTATAGTGTCTACTCAGCTGGACAGCAATTGACTTATGATCACACAGGGCAGCCTAATACTTTCCTGTTTATGAATTAAAATTTTGGCAATTCAGATAAACTCTGTCTATTTCAGTAGGAGCCCAAACGGGGAAAGGGATTTTTGTGTGCAAATTAATTGCTGTTCTTACTTACTAATGAACTCATACAAAGATTACTCGTGTTCCTATTTGTCACTTTCAAATTGAAAACTAAAATAGGGGTCAGGCAAAGCTAATTATGGACTTTTTTCAATTATAAACAACACACCATTTACTCTTCTTAGTAAGCAATATACTGTATGAATCAAAATATCAAAGGAGGTTGTTTATTGATTTGCAAATGGTTTTTCTCTCCAAGATGTATGCACCTTTGTGAGGTCTAAGGAGAGTTAAATTATTTTTCCAGTTATGTATCGTTTATTCTAGTATGTGTGTCCGTCATAGAGGAAATCGATTTTTAAATCTTCCAATGTTTATTGTTTGATGACGTGACATTTTTACTCACTTGGCAATTTACAGTGACAGAGTAAATGTGGATGAGACAGGCATGAAATTATGGGGAAAAAAACCCAACCCCAAATAAAGAAAGATTATAGGATCAGACATCCCAAAGCTATGATATATCCGGTGCTAATCCACAAACTGACATTAGCTATAAAATGACTGGCTGTAATGTGGAAACATTCTGTAAAGCCCTTGGTGCTCTCTTAGCTTAATTATTTATTTGGAGACATTTCTTTACCTGACTAGGTAACATCATCAGTGCTAGAGAGTACTGAAATGTTTCATATGCATTGTAATCTGAGCTTTATGTGGGAAGATATTAGATGTTTCAGAAACTAATTAAAGCCACTTTTTTCAGTATGCTGGGTTTTGCATACTGACACCAATCAAATCTGCATCTGTATTGAAATTAATAGCAATATCTGGGGCAGATCCAAGGACAGGTATGCAAATAAAAGAAAATCTGATGACGCAGCTTCACAGTCCCTTTAAATTAATGTATATAAAGAGAACTTGCCTGTAACCTTATAAGAGGTGAAGAATTATTATGTTTGTATTTGTGATGAAGATTGAAAGCCACTTCTTTAATTCTCTCTTTTCTCTTCACCTCATTCATCTTGCTGCTTCTTCTTTACGGTTTATCTCTCCTTGCACTTGTTACTCTTTATTTTTCATTTTCTCTTCTGAGTTTAGTTTTGACTGTCTTTTATTGTATTTTTTCTTTAAAAAAAAACTTTCAATAAAATTATTTTTAAAAATTAGAAAGCGGAGAAAGCGGCTTTCCAACAGCGGCAGAAAACTCTGGTCAACTTGCCTTCCTTGCCTTCCCAGTCAGCTTCCCTTCCCGACAGCCGCCGAAGAAGGTAAGCAGCCAAAAAAAGAGGCGGTGGTGGGAGGAAGGCAGGAAAACAGGGCTGCCACAGGACCGCCAGGAAGGGCGCATGGAAGGCAGGCAAGCATGTCAGGGCCCATGGCCATTGGAAAGGCAGCTAGCAGCCTATTCTCTTCCCTCCCTGCCCTGTTTGCCTGCCTTCGATGCCTGCTGCGACAAAAGCCGCCCAGGAAAACTCCCTGAGAGTTCCGGAATGGCCCGCCGCAGCTGCTGATGCCTGCCACAGCAAAACCCACCCAGGAAAACTCCCTGACAATTCCGGGATGGCCCGGCACGGCTGCTGATGCCTGCCAAGGCAAAAGCCGCCCAGAAAAACTCCGTGAGCGTTCCAGGACAGCCCCCCGCAGCTGCCGCTACCTGCTGCGGCAAAAAGCCATGCAGGAAAAGTTCCCGGGACTCCCCCCTGCCGCTGCTGCCACCGTCTCTGCTGCTACTGCTGCCGCCGCCGCCAAGTCCCTGGGAGCCAGGATGCCCTGTTGCTATCGCCACAGCTTGCTGCAGCAAAAGCTGTGCACCCTGAAGTTCTCATTTTGGCTACTGCAACCGCTGCAGCATACTTTCTCTCGGGCCTGCTGGTCTCAATCAACTCCAAGAGTTCCTCAGCCAGCTTCAACTCTAGGAGTTGAAGTCCACAAGTCTTAAAGGAGTCAAGTTTGCAGATCCCTGTCCTAGACTGTGAAGAAGAGAGGGAGGGAGAGAGAGAGAGAGAGAGAGAAGCAAAGAAAGAGAGAAAGTATAGAGGGAAGTATGCAGTGGAGTACCCCAAGGCTCTGTTTTAGGCCCAGTACTCTTCAACATCTTCATCAATGACTTGGACGAGGGGATAAATGGGGAAGTCATCAAATTTGCAGATGACACCAAGCTGGCAGGAATAGCCAACACTCCAGAAGATAGGCTCAAGATACAGAAAGATCTTGACAGACTTGAACATTGGGCACTATCTAACAAAATGAAATTCAACAGTGAAAAAAGTAAGGTTCTACATTTAGGCCAAAAAAACAAAATGCACAGGTACCGGATATGTGGTACCTTGCTCAATAGTAGTAACTGTGAGAGGGATCTTGGAGTCCTAGTGGACAACCATTTAGATATGAGCCAGCAGTGTGCAGCAGCTGCCAAAAAAGCCAACACAATTCTGGGCTGCATAAACAGAGGGATAGAATCAAGATCACGTGAAGTGTTAATACCACTTTATAATGCCTTGGTAAGGCCACACTTGGAATATTGCATTCAGTTTTGGTCGCCACAATGTAAAAAGGATGTTGAGACTCTAGAAAGAGTGCAGAGAAGAGCAACAAAGATGATTAGGGGACTGGAGGCTAAAACATATGAAGAACGGTTGCAGGAACTCGGTATGCCTAGTTTAATGAAAAGAAGGACTAGGGGAGACATGATAGCAGTGTTCCAATATCTCAGGGGTTGCCATAAAGAAGAGGGAGTCAAACTATTCTCCAAAGCACCTGAGGGTAGAACAAGAAGCAATGGGTGGAAACTAATCAAGGAGAGAAGCAACCTAGAACTAAGGAGAAATTTCCTGACAGTTAGAACAATTAATCAGTGGAACAACTTGCCTGCAGAAGTTGTAAATGCTCCAACACTGGAAATTTTTAAGAAACTATTGGATAGCCATTTGTCTGAAATGGTGTAGGGTTTCCTGCCTGGGCAGGGGGTTGGACTAGAAGACCTCCAAGGTCCCTTCCAACTCTGATATTATTATTATTATTATTATTATTATTATTATTATTATTATTATTATTATTATTATTATTATTATTATTATTATTATTATTATTATAGAAAAAGAGAAATAAAGGGAGAGACAAGAAAGAGAAAGAAAGAAAGAAAGAAAGAAAGAAAGAAAGAAAGAAAGAAAGAAAGAAAGAAAAGGATTGATTCATGGATGGTTGATTGATGGCACAAAATAATCCAATTTGATTTTTGGCACAAAAAAATGCAAAAGAGAAAGAAAAAGAGAGACAAAAAAGAAAAAGACAAAGAAAGGGAGAGAAGGAAGAAAGAGAGAAAGAAAGAAGAAGAAAGAAAGAAAAGGATTGATTCATGGATGGTTGATTGATGGCACAAAATAATCCAATTTGATTTTTGGCACAAAAAAATGCAAAAGAGAAAGAAAAAGAGAGACAAAAAAGAAAAAGACAAAGAAAGGGAGAGAAGGAAGAAAGAGAGAAAGAAAGAAGAAGAAAAAGAAAGGGAGAGACAAGAAAGAGATAAAGAAAGAAGAAAGAGAAAGGAAGGGAGAGAAAGAGAGAAGAGGAAGGAAGGAACACAAACCCTGGCACTAGACGTGGCTTCAGAAGACATTTTGAAACAGGACAGCAATCTAGGGCTGGAAGGGACCTTAGAGGCCATCTAATTCAACCCCCTCCTCTAGCAGGAAACCTTACATCTCTGGATTATTTTGGTGCCTCTAACAGAGAGGAAAATTGCCAGAAAGGAGAAGGAGTTTACGAGGACAAGGCTGCCATGCAGAGGAAGGCAGAGATAGTCCTTGTCTTATGACCAGAATTAAGCCCAAAATTTTGGTTGCTAAGCAAGAGCGTTGTTAAGTGAGTTTCACCACATTTTACTCAATCCATGATCTCTCCTGGCTCTAACAGTCATGTGCAAGTTAGGGAAGAACATCTGAAGTTGTGTGTAATGGTCTACATGTACAGAAGTTATAGTTAAATGTGTGGCAGAAAGTGGACTCTAGGTGTTTTTTTCCAAATGTAGTAAATGTGGTTGAATGTGTATAGTTTTAGAAGAGGTGTGTGTGTCTGTGTGTGTGTGTGTATGTGTACATACAGTATATATATATATAGTAGATAATGTATCTTTTTGTGTGCCTATACACGCTATACTATGTAATATGTATGTATACATATGGCATATATACATAGGATTTAATAGTATATTTTGGATGTTCAGTAGTAGTAAATAAATAGACAGGGAAATTGACGTGAGTGACATCAACCTTTGATGTGAGTGACATCAAGTTGGCCACACCCACCCAGTCACATAATTACCTAGCTACGCCTACCCAGTCACATGACCAAGCCACGCCCACTGTCACATGACCATTAAGCCATGCCCACAAAATAAGCCACGCCCATAGAACCGGTAGTGAAAAAATTTAGAACCCACCCTTGCTGAGGAACTCTGGGATTTGAAGTCCACAAATCTTAAAGTTGCCAAGGTTGGAGAACCCCTGTTCTAGTGATCTGTGCACTGACTATATTTTAATCTAGATTTCAGCAGCTATCCGTGCAGTTGCTACAGGAGATATTTTAATTCTCTTCTATTGTTTGCTATTCCAAATGTACATAAGGTTTATGGAGACATTTAACAAATGTCTCCATACATCGTTTGTCATCTGAAAGATTTTTTGCAGTAAAGACCTGTGCTGAGAGTAGTAGAACATAACTGGATGTTTGTTTTCATTCCTGGCCTTTGTCACAGTTCTACCAAGCTTGTGGAGCACGGATGTCAAACTTGCCTCATCATATTACGTGACGTATTGCGACTTTCCCCCCTTTGCTAAACTGGACTTGGGCGTGGCCAGTGTGACACATCTGGCCCATGGGCCATGAATTTGACACCCCTGCTGTAGAAGGAAGTTCTAAAGTCTACATGATTATCTAGGATCACAAAATATGGTGTTTTTATTCCGGCCAGGTTAACCATTATGATTCGATTATTGATGCACTGTACGTTAACTTAGTATTCAATTTAATATATAGCTTGACAGACTCAGAGTACAATTTGCATATAGAAAATTCCCAGAATCCATCTTTCCTGCCTGCCTCCCTCCTATTTTCCTTCATTATTGTCCTACAACCTGAAACAAATTATTACTTTTTACGAAACTATAACTTAGCATAGTCTATTTATTGTGCAAGATAATTATTGTATGTAAGTGAGACACCTAAAGAAGACACAATTTCTCAGTGAGTTTGGACCATATTAGTGGAAATCTAGTGAGGAAGTGGGACCCTTGAAACTAATACAGTATATTACAGGGAGAGTATATAGTTTTTCCTAAAAAAACGCTATATCTTAATATTGACATAAATTATTTAGTAGAAGTGAGTTGCCAATGTGAATAAACTATGAAGTCAAACAACATGTGGAGTCCCATAATAGCCTAATTCTAATCCCACCTGTAATCCATTATGAAGCCTGTTTCCATTTCTAATTTTGCAGAAAGAGAGTCGAGAGCTTTGAATGTAAGCCATTTTGCTGTCTTGACATTCCTGAATTGCCTTGTTTTTCTTTAGAAAATTCTATAATGCTGTCTTTCTGACATTTCCATATCTAGTGTGAAATTAATATTGAATACAATAGCTACAAATTGCAGTGTTTGTGTTTTAAACCTGCCGAACCATGTCCTAATTTTAAATATGAGAGGGAGCCAGAATGATATGAGAATGTCAATAAGGTATTCAGATCTCACTAGGCAATGAAATACATTTTACTTTTCAAAAGTTAAAGATTAAAATAAGAGAGAATGTGTGTGAAAATCCTCTTATTTTGTCTGACAATAAAAATAGAACACCAAATACCACATACCACACCTGGTTTCTATAATTCTTGATAGCGCAGATTAACTCTAGAAAATTGGATTGTTTTCTGACAACTCATATTTTGTATACCAGTGGCTGGCAGGAAAAAAAATGGCAATGCATTCCTGAGGTTTAGTATAATAGAATTAGCATTTTTATCTTATGATCTGTGGGCCACAATATGCAGGTGAAATAGCCTAGGAACTTCTAACATTAATAGCAAGCTGGCAATTGCAAGCACAGATGTGTAATAAAATTCCCAGTTCTGTTTCTGACAATTCCTTTAATTGGATATCTCTCTAGGAAATTTTGCTTTGTCTTATATGGAGGAGAGGAACTGTTCTTCGAAATATGTATATTTATTTTGGTTTGAGTGATATAACTCATAATGGGTATAAATTTCAGAATGTCCTGTTCAAAATATTAACATTCCAATTTGCAAGACTGTTTCTGTTGTGACTCAAGCTACATTTTAGAGGCCGGATGGTCATCTGTCGAAAACAATCTAGTTCTAGATCAGATATTGATGGGAAGAAATGAGAAATTAATAAAGAAATTATATTGTTATCTATTAAGTATTAAACTTGAAAGTGAGCAGGTAAAAGAGACAATGATTGCTTGGGCTAAAAACTTTGGATATGCAATAAAATTAGATAAATGGCAGAAATTGTGGGATAGAAATATTAAATTGACAATGTCAATTGCATATAAGGAAAACTTGTATAAAATGTTTTACAGATGGCACTTTGCAAGATTGGCAAAAATGTTTAAAGATTGGATAAATGTTGGAAATGTAATCAAACATCTAGTTCATATTTTCACATGTGGTGGACATGCCCAAGAGCGAGAAAATATTGGACAAAAAATACACACATGGTTGGAAAAAATGATAAAACTACATATAGATCTGAAACCAGAGATATTTTTGCTGGGCATCCTACCAGAAAAATATGATTAAAAGACTGCATATTTGATTTTACATATATTAACGGCAGCCAGATTTGTATTTGTGCAACAATGGAAAAGTGCTGAGACCCCATCTGAGAAGAATGTAATAAAAAAAATATTAAACTGTGCAGAAATGGATAGATTAACACTTACTATTAAGGATAAAGAAGAAACAGAATATTTTTTGATATGGGACACATTTTATCAATGGTTAGATAATAGAAACAGAAGTTAGAAAGGAAGAGATATAAAGGGAGGAAATGGTATAGAGGAGAGTTGTTAAAGAAGACAATGTTAAATTGTCAAGCATTAAAGTTATTATATCATAATGTTGTTATATTATTAATATGATGGTGATGACTAAATATAATGAAGATGTATAAATATGATTATCAAAATATAATTGTACCCAGAATACACACTTTGATGAAAATTGAATGTTACATAAATAAAACAAATAAAATGTGGGGGAAAAAAAATATTAACCAGTTTTTATGAGATGCCGGCAAATGAACACTGCAAACTCCAGCAAAATGAAGCAAAGATACCTTCTATATATGAAACACAACCTATGTCAGACTACAAAAGCCTTATTTCAATATTCCCAAAGGATGTGTATGCTTTTTTCAGCAGCCGAAAAACAGCCTTTTGGTGAATCCATTTCACGCTGTTGCAAAATGATTGAATGGGTTGAAGCAGCTGGCATTACAAATCCAAACTGTCTCCTCCTGCATTTAATCAGCATGTCAGTCTGGGGTTACAATTAGTAATCTGCAAAGATGGGTGCCTGGTTTAATTGGCTACCCACAAACTATTGAAGTAGAAGTTTCTATTAATGTCAGGAGATCCAAGACAGATGAGTCATGAGGGAAAGCTTCTCCTACTTAGCATCTAATGAAGGGGAAGAAAAAAAGTAGCCATTTACTAACACCATAGCATTCAAACTCTTCCCTGTGTATTTATTTAAGCCGAGGTGGCGCAGTGGTTAGGATCAGTGGTGGGTTTCAACCAGTGTAACAACTGGTTCGCTTTGCACACACACTTTCATACAAAGTCATATGTATGCTGCAGGGGCAGGTTTCAAAACTCGTCGCTACCGGTTTGCTTATGGGCATGCATGTGCGCGTTTGAGCAACACTTTTGCACATGCACAGAAGCATCTGGGCGGGTGGGCAGAGCCTCCCACTGCCGCCGCTACCAGTTCACCCAATCTGGGGCGAACCAGTAGCAACCCACCACTGTTATACTGGAGACATGTTAATAATAGTTTTCTACTGAATTAAAAACAACTACTAATGCAGTAAGTGGTTGGTTTTACATGTTTAACAGTTGGTGGGATTGTTAACTAGAAAAGCTAGAAAAGGCTCTTACCCAAGAGGTCCCTAGCCAAGCACCCAAGTTGGTTGCCTGCATCTGGTCTTAGGGTATTGAATAGTATGAAGAACTGGAGTCAAAATTGTGCACTAGACTGGTAAGAAGAGAAAGGTTTAGGATATGGATACCTACAAGGCCATCTTTCTTCAGTTGTCTTGGTCTAGTAAGATATGGTGGAGATAGCATGCTCCAGGTCCCATCATTAAAGTAGTGCCTTCTTATAGGGCTTCAGAGGTGTGTCTTCTCTGTCTACCTGCCCTATGGAATAGCATTCCCTCCAAGTCCGCATGGCCTTCACATTGCTGACCTGAAGACTTGGTGCTTTCAGCAGGGTGATTATTGTCACCCTTGTGAGGTAGTCCATATAAGAAGCACACATAGGAGTACTAGTTCTTATTTTATTGTAAGGTTACATTAACAGAATCCTGTAAGTTTAAAAGTACTTCTCTTTCTCCCCCCCCCCACCTTTACAACTCAAGAAAATAGGGAGGGTTTCTTCTGAGACTTTGCCATACCCTCATTCCTTCTGCAGGCTCAGCTGCCTCTTATCTAACTGTTGTCTATTCTATCATTCCTCCTCTTGTCTCCCAGTTTCCATTGCAACCCTGCTTTGGATATTGCTTTGACTGGCTCTGACGGCTGCGTGCTAAATGTGCAATTGTTATGCTTTGTTTCTAACATGAGTTCTTTTTTTTTTTTTAAATTGCTCTCTTTGCTGTTGTCATCATTGTATATTGCCTATACGATATAGTGGCAATTGAAGTTGCTTGCAAGTGAATAAAATAAACCTGGCTGATTTCTTCAGTGGAGGGAGAAATTCAGGAAGAAGTTTCTGTCTAGGGATGATAGCAGCATCTCAACTGGAAAAACAAAACAAAACCCTGCACCATTGGGGAATTTCTTCCCAAAGGAGGTTGCAGATGGTTGGAAAGAATATTGTACAAAAATCTTTTTTTTTTCCAATGAAATTCTCTTTCATCAAAGTGAATAACAAGGGATAGGAAAAAATACAGAAGAAATTCTCTATTTTGCCTTAGGCTCATGGATCCATGTTAAACATTTAAGAGACTAGAGAACACAAATGAAATGTTTCCGCAGCAAAAGGAAAATAATAAAGTAGTATTTTATTTTATTATTTTATTTATTTTAAAATGAATAGTAATAAAATAAAATTCAAGAGACTAAGGAAAAATATGTTTGGCCTCTTTAACTTTAATCAACTTAATGATGTGGAAAAATGTTAAATGATCATCACCAAGAAAGTTGGGGTTGATAAATTTGCAATTCTCAAAAGTGTGAAAATGTTCTATCCCTCGTGATCTTGAACAATATATATTCAGAGATACAACTTCGATGTTGTGGCAGAAAAACCAAATCATGATCATCATTACTAGACTGCATTCATACTAGAAATGCTATAAAAATTCACGTGAGGCAAGGCAAAAATGAAAAGACAGATATTTCTAAGAATCTGGCCTTGGACGCAGTACATGAGAATAATAATTGGTACTCTGCCATTTGAACTAATTAAAAAGGAAAATCTACTTTTATACCATTCCAGTATTAATTGTATATGCCATCTTTTCTCCATCTTAGCAGTTTGACAATTTGGTTGTCAACATCACATGTTGGTTCAGTACTTAAAGTACCTCACCAGTGATACATTTCACCATGTTAGTCAGCTAAGTCTTTCCTACAAATTATTCTAAGATTTCCAGTAATCATACCAAAAAATAAATCTCTCCATGAAAAACACAACAACAAAACACTCTGTGCGGTTTAAGTTAAGTAATTAGAAATGAACTTGCACATAGCTTATCAGCTGTCAATTTATATTTGACAATATAAATAAGCTCACAAAGATAATATTATTCTCCCTATACTACCAGACTTGCAATGAAAAATTAACTTATTAGATCGGTACTCTCCTTATTAATCTTCAAAATTTAAAAAAATCAGGCTTTATAAGCCCTAGCCACATTTATCTTTGTAGGCCCTTGTTGTGATAATCACCCACAGGCTTTAAGGTTATAACAGCATTCCCTGGGCATCTATTATTCAATATATTGCAGGGAATAATAGAATAGAATAGAATTTTATTGGCCAAGTGTGATTGGACACACAAGGAATTTGTAGGAATAAGTCGCAATAGGTGTATGCATAATAAAATAGCAATAATATATTATGTGTACTTGATTCTAGGCTATACAAATGTTGATGTAATTGCTACTTTTCATATTTTCAGGATTATTATTTTTTTGAAAGCTTAAAATATTTTGTAGTCCTTGACTTACAACCATTCATTTAGCAATGTTTCTAAGTTACTATGGCACTGAAAAAGTGACTTATAGTTGTTCCTCAAACTTACAATCATCAGAGCATCCCCATAGTCACATGATCAAAATTTGGGTGTCAACAGTCCGACTAGTGAATCCAAAATAAGTAGGCACTCCAATTTTGCATTCCTAACAGCAAAACTTTATTGGATACACCATTTTGGTACTGAAGAATCAAAACCAGCTCTGTTTTTCCCGTGCAATGCTTGCATGGTTAAACAATAGCTTCCCCTTCTCCCCACCCATGGATGTTCACATTGTCCAATTATGAATCACCCTTTTGTTTTGAGAACAGTTCATTTCTTTGTCGGACACCTGCAGCAGTGACTTTGGTAGGCTCTTGATTCTCACTGTCTATCCCTGGAGCGTTCGCATTCCTTCTCACCCTTTCTTCCCCCCAGTTCTTTGGCAAGTTGAATAGCGATAAGACTCAAAAGTTTCAAAAGCAGTTCAATCTTGACATTGGGTGCTTGTCAACCGGCATGTATTTACAATGTTTGTTGCATCCCAGGATCATGTGATTGCCACTTGCAATCTTCCCAGCTGCCTTCCGACAAGCAAAATCAAAGGAGAAAACTGGATTCATTCAATGATCTGTGATTCATTTCACAGTTACAGTATTTCATTTATCTATAGCAAAAATGGTTGTAAGATAAAGTGTGATTCGCTTAACCACTTCTTTGTCCTGAAGGTGCTTTTTTAGGAGGCAACTGGACTTTCTTTCTTTTTTTTGAATGGATTTATATTCCATTCCCCACGATCCTGTCAGAGCTGAAGAAGCTTCTTGGATGAGAAGTGAAATGTCTTCAAAAGAAAAAACAAACAAGAAAGTCCAATTGCCTCCTGAAAAAGCATCTTTGGGACAACCATGACTTGGATGGCTGAGAATCTCTACAAATCTTTAACCACTCCCTTGTTTTGGTGGTCCCAAAACTATGGTCTCAAGTGTGGACATAAATCAGAGCTACCTGATTTACTTGTTGACTCCCTATGTAGTGGGAGAACATTTGTTTTATATGAAGAAGCATTTGGAGTCAATACAGATAAAATAATCACTCAGGATGATTTGTGCTGAAGAAGGCGCTCTCCTTCCCACTGATGACTATTCTGGATAAGGCTCAGTTTGATCTGTGTCATAGTAGAGAATGCAGAGAGTGGCTTATAATGAAAGGACGACTCTATATAAAATAGCTAAAGTGCTAACTGTAGCATAAAACACAGCTGAATCTTACATCTCTTCCTTAAGTAGTAACAACAAGATGCTTCAGGCAATCAGGTGACACTTCTAATGGATCTTAGCACATTGCCGCTGCATTAACTTTAACACAACCTGATATGAGAAAGCCTCATTTGTTCTTATGTGACAGTTACCCCCTTACCTTGAAAGCATGATCACAGAACTAGATATATTTGTTTAAAACATGTATATAGGTGCCCATCTTCTAACTAGCTGTGGGCAACGTCCAACCAAAAGTTAAAAAAGCATATAAAACCATATTAAAACTATAAAATTAAACACATTAAAACCAACAAAACGTAGTGCCAAGTCATCCATGGGGAGTTATCCAATCTTATCCCAGCATTTGAGCATGAACCTGTCCCAATTTTGTGCCCCCTTTTCCATAAAATAAGGAGAATGTTGGCAATGTTTACATTTTTCATGGAAGTTTCTTCAGCCCTCTTTCCAATAGCTGATATATGACTATCCCATCCCAAGAAAAAATATTAAAGGAAAGAAAGTGTAATCTATAAAACAAGGAAGTTCATTTATTTATTTATTTTACTTTCTAGGAGAAATTTCATCCTGCCGTAATAGGGCAATCTGGGAAATTTAAAATGGTACCTGTCAGCTAGAGTAAGTTTTTCAACTGCTATTACAAGTTTTGTTCTAAAGCTCATATTGCAATTTTGTCCAATTGATAGTTCCCTAATCAACATTTCAATCAAGGAACAAGTTTGTTCTCATCTCCATTAGAAGACCAATAAAAGCAATCACTTAATGAAAGATGCCTTCAAACATCTACTGTTCTGATCTTCAAACATTTCTTTGAAAAATAATCTACCCAGATCTCCCTTTATATGTCTCATGGGTCAAGACAAAGACAACTCAGATTTTGAGAAAGAGGCTTCAGAAAAATATGAGGATTGTAAGTCTCAGGAGACATAAAGCCAAGAATCACCTGCATTCAAACACAGGTAGCATCTAAACAGCTGGAGCAGTCACATGATAATAATGACAGGCTTTCCAGCCCCACCCCCAACTTTCTTTTTATGACTTTATAGTCCTTTAATTTGGGGTAGAGTTGGGATGACTGAATGAAGTTGAGCATTTACTGGCCTGATGCCATGTGGAGTTCTCAGCATCTATTTTTCTTTGTGCCCTAGGAGAGAAACATCTGCTGCTATCTCGGATGGAACTTTCAATCTTCTGAGTGGGAGGCAAGCATCTTCACAACTAGGCCTCCCAGCTCCTGCACCTGGTAAATAGATTGAAGAGCAGAGTAAAGACATTCTATGAGGCTTCTTGCCAAGCAAGGAAGTAAATCCCTTAATTAAAGGCAGTTGGCTACAGCCTTATTTAAGAGGCAGTCCTGATCCTTGTTGGCATCAACTGTCTGATCTTAGGGATGATGTGCATTCTGCTCATGAAATTCTGAACTCTGGACTAACTCTAATCTGGATCTTGGAATTCTGGACTGGATTTTGACTATTGTTCTGTATATTTCTGTTAACAATAAAATCATTCAGGCAAGCTGCTTTCAGAAACTCTGTTTTGGTTTGCATTCCTTGTCTGCGGTTATCTCTTGACTTGAGTAAACTGCTAATTTCCATAGCCACTGTGAGTGTGCTTAATTGAAACCAGAAGCAGGACAATATGCAACCTGGGATTAGGCAACTGTTTCTGTTACCCTTCCCTTTCTCCCCACACTTTTTAAAAAAAACATTTATATTGCTAAGAGAGGCATGATCTTTGCACTTAATATGGCCAATTATTTTCTTTTCCTACCGCTTAATGAAAACAGTTGGCATGCCAGTGTGCACTAGGATGGAATGAAAATATATCCCATAAAAAAGCAGAGATATCCTTAATATTAGTACATTGTTTGCAGTAACTGTATAGGTCTAGGGCTTCAAGTATACAGTCATTGCAGACAGTCTATTAATAATCCACATTGTTGTTTTCAGGGCTTCCAAGACAGGAATATGCAGACTTCCCCTCTGAGAATTTTTCATGATACTTATTGATTTTTTTTTTCCACAAACAATGTTAGATCATGCAGATAGAAGAGAACTCTCACATTTTCTGTGTTCTGTGCATCAGAGAGAGCCCTTTGGCTATTGTACACCAGGTTTTGTTTACAGAAACTATCCTGTCCTTCACATGGGGAAGAATAAAACAACATGTGAAACACAGCAAGAGGGACCCAACTTGCTTCACTGGGGAAGTTCCATTCATTTTTTTTCCCAGTGAACAATGAATTGCCCTTCATTTCCTTATGGGTCCAGGTATATTGATTTATTTTTTAAAAAAACAGCCTTTAAAAAAAAGAAAAGGAAGGAAAGGAATTAAAAAAATTCCAGGCTTTAGGTCACATCAGAATTTTAAGAAAATAATCAAGAGTTTATATAAACACTCTGGCAGAATAGACATATGGTTTAACAGTCTCTTTATTGCTGGAAAAAATCACAGTTTGCTTCAGATGCTCATTCTGTAACTAATGAATATTTCACAAAATGTGCTTCATTTCTAGGATGAGTTCTTCTTTCCCTACAGTCATTTAAGAGAACTATTCTCTAAATTAAAATCATCATCATCATCATCATCATCATCATCATCATCATCATTCCATGGTAGCCTGGGAGAAGAAGGGAAGTGATTGTGAACTATAATGTAATGGTATAGGGTCTCCTGCTTGAGCAGGGGGTTTGACTAGAAGACCTCCAAGGTCCCTTCCAGTTCTGTTCTGATTGATTGAAATGGGAGTGAGATCTTTTGGGTAGAGTTGGATGTTTAAAAAAAATGAAATAAAATAAAATGAGGAGGAGGAGGAGGAGGAGAAGAAGGAGAAGGAGAAGGAGAAGGAGAAGGAGAAGGAGAGGGAGAAGGAGAAGGAGAAGGAGAAGAAGAAGAAGAAATCCCTGCACATATTCAACTATCATGTCAGGGATCACCCATGCTTTTTTGTGCAATTGAAACAAGCTAAAGTGAAAAGACAGTCGTACAAGGAGATTTCATCCACAGAAGTAGCTTATGACCAAAGCCGTAGGGCAGCCTGGTGCAGAAAGACCAGCTTCTCCAGCATAGTGCCAAAGCTCTTGAAGGCTGTATTCTGTTAAGCCATTTTAGTGTTCAGTGGCATTCTTCCAAACCAGCTAATTGACTAGAGAGCATTGAAGAAGCTCTTCAGGCAACCTCACAGGCACACACATACACACCATTGCTCTCAATTGCTTTTTTGCAGCTAATCAAAGACCTTTCAAGGCTCCTTTTCATTAAATGTTGAGGGGGGGAAAAAACACTGAACAATCTATCTGACTGACTTTGGTTATGAGAAAAAGAAACTTGATAGGTTGAAGAATGACAGGAAAAAAAATGTGGAAGAAACTAAGAAAAGGAGAGGATAAAAAGTGTAGAAAAGTAGAGATGGAAGGAAAAGAAAGAGTGAGCCTTTACAAAATAAATAAGAACCAGTTTAGGGTAATTGTTAAGGCACCATGCTGGAAACTGGGAGATTGTGAGTTCTAGTCCTGCTTTAGGGAGAAAGCCAGCTGGGTGAGCTTGAGCCAGTCACTCTCTCTTATCCCTAGGAAGGACGCCATGACAAAACTATTTCTAAAATCTTGATAAGAAAACTGCAGGGACTAATCCACGCAGTCATCAGGAATCAACGCTGACTCAAAAGCACATAAATAAATAATATTTAAAAATAGAAGGAATATCTAATGTCTTTCTAGGACAAAACAATCAAAATTCATTCATTTTGCCTATCACAAATTGCATAACATTCCATTCACAAAGATAATATTCCACAGCATATACTAATAAAAATGACATGTCACTTCTTGTATCAAAGAATTTCTAGAATAGAATACACTTCGGTGTAAGAAAAAAAAAGTTCTTTGCATCTGAAGCTCATAAACGGATTTCCTACTGGATGTACGAATGAATTTTCATTTTAAAAGGCAATCTAACTACGTGGAAGGCTTTCAATAGTTTAGATTATTTAAAGGAAACTATGCTGGCAGATTATTCACATTTGAGAAGAGTAATTTTCAATACAGGTAGAAGATCCATCAAAAATGGCTTCTTGTCATTTGAGGAAGGGAGGAGGGAAATAAAACCAGGAAAAAAAAAGTTATTTGCAGTGGATACAAAAGAGCACCTGCGATGTCGATGTTGGAATTCTGCTTTTGCTCTTCATTATTGCTTGTAGTGGAGCGAAAGCAACAAAAAGCTTTAGAAGAACAAAATAAGCTTCTCAGTCCATAGGTAGTACATACCCATAGGGAACCATCTGAATGGAAACCTTCTTTTCAAATCAGCACGTGGCAGAAACTCTGCCAGCACAAATACAAACACAAAACACATATCTCCACAGATATACACACAAATGAGTAAGCGTGTGGAATATTCTGCAATGCAGCACAGATAAGACTGGGTCCATTAAGTGCAATTACATTACAAGGGTTAATTTTAGAGAACTTTGAAATGCATACTGGAAATTAACAAGGAATATGTATGTACCGTATTTTTCGGAGTATAAGACGCACCTTAGTTTTTGGGGAGGAAAATAAGAAAAAAGCTCATTGGCAGGTGGATTGGCCTCCCGGAATACCCCCAATCAGCTGTTCCCAGAGGTGAATTTTAGCAACAGGTTCCTTGGTTGTGAGCTCTGTGCCTTGCTTTTTTCTGCTTTTTTTTCTGTCTCTGAAACTCTTGTTTCAGAAAAAACTTTTTTCTGCCTCTGAAAGCCTCTGAAACGGAGCTTCAGGAAAAAAGCCTCTGAAGCTCTGTTTGGGAGCTTTTCTGAAGCTCCATTTGGGGCTTTTTTTCTAAGCTCCATTTCTGATGCTTTTTTCAGGCTTTGAAACCTCCATTTGAGAAGCTGGGCATGGCTACATTCTAAGTATAAGATGCACCCAGATTTTCACTCTCTTTTTTTGGGGAGAAAAGGTGCGTCTTATACTCTGAAAAATATGGCATGTATGTATATGTAGTGTGTGTGTATGTATATGTATATATGTATGTATGTGTGTGTATGTATGTGTATATATATATATATGTACGTAGGTAGGTCTTTGGTTGTTCGGGTTTTCTCCCACATAAAATTGGAAGTGTCTTGGCGACATTTCGATGAAGTCTCATTCGTCAACTTCAGGCTTCAGCTTCATGCTTCTGGGAGCAATGTGTGATCGCAGCTGTTTCTTCCTTTTAACTGCTAGTGGGGGTTTGAACTGATTGGGTGGGAGCTTGGCTGTGCTCTGATTGGATGGGGGGTTTTTTGTGCTCTGATTGGCTGGGAGTGTATCCTGTTTAGGTGGGGGCTTGGTTGTGCTCAGATTAGTCTGAGTTGCAGGGGGATTTGAGCTGGTGAGCTGCATTGCTGTTGTTTGGCTTCGTGGTCGTGGTCGTGCTACATTTTCATAGTGGGTGTCAGTCTGCTGCATGTATGGATTGGAGGGGTTTGAAATGGCTAATGTTGCAGCTGCGGTCTGGCTTCTGGTCCTTGGTCGTGCTTCCTGATCAGTGTGGGTTTGGGTCTGCTTTCTGGGTGGATGTGCAGTGGTGACATCCTGTGTGGACCTCGTGAGTGTGGGTCTGGTGTCATTCCTCGTGTTAGGGACTCGTTTGTCAATAAGGGCGGGTTTCCAAATGGCTGGTAGGCGGGAGGTATCATCTCATTTGTTCATGCTGTGTGGGTGTTTTTCTATTTCAATGGCTTCTCTGATTATTCTGTTGTTAAAGTGTTCAGTTTTGGCAATAATTCTGGTCTTTTTAAAGTCAATATCGTGTCCTGTGACTTTAAAGTGTTGGACCAGGGAAGAAGTTGGTTCCTCTTTTTTGACTGAGTTCTTGTGTTCTTCAATGCGTGCACTTATTCTTCTGTTGGTTTGTCCGATGTATGTGGTGGGGCAGGCGGTGCATGGGATTTCATATACTCCTTGATTTTCTAACTCAATTTTGTCTTTGGGGTTTCTTAGGATGGTGGATATTTTTCGGTTTGTGCAGAATGCTGTCTTGATGTTGTGTTTGTGGAGGATCTTGCTGATTCTATCTGTGGTGCCTTTTATATATGGGAGGAAGGCTGTGCCGTTTTCTTGTTCTCTGTCTTGGATTTTAGTGGGGGGTTCTTTTTGGATTAGCTTGGTAATCTTATTTCTTTGGAATCCATTGGATGTTAGTACATTAGTGAGAGTGTGTAGTTCGGTTTTTAGGTGTTATTCGTCAGCTAAGCATTTTGTTCTGGAGATGAGTGTCTTGGCTACGGAGTTGATCTGTGCTGGGTGGTGGTGTGAGAGTGCCCCCACCCAAACAGGACACACCCCCAGCCAATCAGAGCACAGCCAAGCAAAAAAACCCATCCAATCAGAGCACAGCCAAGCTCCCACCCAATCAGTTCAAACCCCCACTAGCAGTTAAAAGGAAGAAACAGCTGCGATCACACATTGCTCCCAGAAGCACGAAGCTGAAGCCTGAAGATGACAAATGAGACTTCATCGAAACATCGCCAAGATACTTCCAATTTTACACGGGAAAAAACCCGAACAACCAAAGACCTACATACAAACACCCGTGAAAACCTCAGAAAATGTGTGTGTGTGTGTGTGTGTGTGTGTGTGTGTGTGTGTATAAAACACAGGAAGAAGCAATTTCCCCAGAGCTATGGATTACCAAAAAAAACAAACAGAGGAAATGGAGACGAGGTTAAAGAGCAGGAATTTTAAACAGGCTAAGGAATAGGGGAAATAGAACTGCTCTGCCTTCAATCTTCCTGACAAATTTATGTTCACTTGCTAACAAGATGGATGAAATACTCCTTTTAAACAGATGCAATTCTGATTTTCACAGCGCATCTTCCCTATGCTTTATTGAAACCTGATTACATGATTATATTGATGACAACAGCATGCAAATTCCAGGGTTTCAGATACATAGAGCAGACAGAATTGCAGAATCATCAGGTAAAAAGAAGGGAGGAGGCTTATGCTTATATATCAACAATAGCTGGTCTCAATATATAACTATAATATATAAATTCTGTGATGAAAACTTAGAGTCTTTACTTATCAAATGTAAAACATTTTGCTGTCCACACAAGTTCTCCTCATTTCTACTAAAGTTAAAGCTACAGACCTGCCTTGACTGCACTGATTGGAATGTTTTTGAAGTACCTCTGCAGATTTAGATGAACTCACAGAGAGTGTAACAACATAGGTCAGCTTCTGTGAAAACCTATGTATACCCACCAGGAACTTGCAAATATAGAGTAACCACAAACCTTGGTTCACAGCTAAACTTAAGTAGCTATGTCATTCCAAAGAGGAAGCCTACAAAAAAGGTGATAAAATGCTGTACAATCAGACCATAAATGTATTAACAAGGGAGATCAGAGCAGCAAAAGAAGCTACTCTGAAAAGCTAAAGAATCAATTCTCAACAAATGAACCAGCAAACATGTGGCAAACTCTTAAAAATATCACCAGTTACAGCAACCTCCTTCCCAGGCTGAAGGAAATCAACAACTGGCAGATGACCTGAAGATGTTTTACTGCAGGTTTGAAAGGAAACTACAGCCACCTATTTCCACAACCCCCATCTCAGACACACCAGCAACAGCCAAACCTCCTAAAACTGATCCCATCCCACTGGCTTCACAACCTCTAGTGATCACAGAAAAGGAAGTGCAGGATCTATTTCACAGACAAAAGCCAGGAAAAGCTCCAGGCTCAGACAAAATAACTCTTTCTTGCTTAAAAGTCTGTGCTGACCAATTGGCTTCACCTGTATCTTCAATAAATCAATAGAGATGTGCTATGTTCCTTCTTGCTTCAAACGCTCTACTATCATCCTAGTGCCGAAGAAGCCAACCATCAAGAAACTGAATGACTACAGACCAGTTGCTCTAACATCGGTAGTTATGAAAACCTTTGAAAGACTAGTGCTGTCCCACTTGAAAACCATCACGGATCTGCTGTTAGACCCCCTGCAATTTGCATACCAAGCAAATAGATCAACAGATGATGCTGTTAATATGGCTCTGCACTACATCCTACAACATCTTGAATCTCCAAAGACCTATGCAAGGATCCTCTTTGTAGACTTTAGTTCAGCATTCAATACCATCATTCCAGACTCTCTTCTAACTAAGCCAAACCAGCTACAGGTATTTGAACACACTTGTAAGTGGATCATAAGCTTCCTAACAAACAGGAAGCAGGAGGTGAAGCTTAGCAGAATCACATCAGTTACCTGTACAATTAGCACAGGGGCTCCCCAAGGCTGTGTGCTCTTCCCACTTCTCTCTGTATACCAATGACTGCATCTCTAATGATCCATCTGTTAAACTACTGAACTGAAGTTTGCAGATTATACAACAGTGATCGGTCTCATTCGAGACAATGATGAATCCATATACAGATGGGAAGTTGAACAACTAGCCTTGTGGTGCGACCAGAACAATCTGGAATTGAACACACTCAAAACCATAGAAATGGTGGTGGACTTTAGGAGAAACCTTCCCATACTACCACCTTTTACAATACTAGACAACACAGTATCAACAGAGGCCTTCACATTTCTAGGTTCTACCATATCTCAAGACCTAAAATGGACACCTAACATCAAAAATATCATCAAAAAAGCACAGCAAAGAATGTTCTTTCTGCACCAACTCAGAAACTCAAACTGCCCAAGGAGCTGCCAATCCAGTTCTACAGAGGAATTATTCAGTCTGTCATCTGCATCTCTATAACTGTCTGGTTTGGTTCTGCAACCCAACAAGACAGACATAGACTTCAGAGGATAATTAGAACTGCAGAAAAAACAATTGCTACCAACCTGCCTTCCATTGAGGATCTGTATACTGCACAAGTCAAAAAGAAGGCTGTGAAAATATTTACAGATCCCTCACATCCTGGACATAAACTGTTTCAACGCCTACCCTCAAAACGACACTATAGAGCACTGCACATCAGAACAACTAGACACGACAACTAGACAAGAAGAGTTTTGTCCCAAACGCCATCACTCTGCTAAACAAATAATTCCCTCAACACTGTCAGACTAGTTATTAAGTCTGCATTACTATTACTATTAATTACTATTCCTATTCCTATCACCCATCTCCTCCCACTTATGACTGTAACTTTGTTGCTGGTATCCTTACGATTTATATTGACTGTTTTCCTAATATGATTTGATTGTTTATTTGTTCCCTATGACTATCATTAAGTGTTGTAAGTGTTGTACCATAATGAACATATCTTTTTTTTTATGTACACTGAGAGCATATGCACCAAGACAAGTTCCTTGTGTGTCCAATCACACTCGGCCAATAAAGAATTCTATTCTATTCTATGTATTTCAGAGGTTCTGGCCTACGCATATAATGAAAGAGGGTTGTTTTTTCCCCTGCATAGGAATCAAAATGCAGTGTTCTAAGAAGACATATAGTGAATTGGAGGGGGGCGGATTAAGCATGAGACAAAGCAAAACATAGGAGCAGAAGTTGAAGAGAGGCATGAGGAGAAAGGATTGGGAAGATTGGTGATGCAAGGGCAGGTAGAATATGTCATCCTAGGAGACTGTTGCACTAAGGAACAGTTGTACAGACCCAAACAGCAGCAGGAGGGACAGCTGAGGAGAGATAGGGAGCAAAGGAAGGCAATGGAGTGATGAAGGGGTTTAGGGTTAGGGTGCACTGCACTGGCACATCAACAGTGGTGTGATGGGTGGTCATTGGGGGAAGGGAAGGGAGGCTGCTGAGAACATTGGGCAGGGAAGGAGACGCTAATGGGATACGCCACATGAGATAATAGTGATGCTAACAGAATAGTGGAAAGGAAGGAGGTACTGGAAGATGATGGAAAAGCTGGTGGATTGATGAGATATGTGTCACACAGCAGCTGCTAAGGAAAGGAAGGGACAGTGAGTGGTACATATTAGTTTTTACCCTACTGACCCCATGTAATCAGTTTGGAATCACTCCAAATTTTCTTTTACTTGAAATCTACTAGAACCACAACCTTCCAAGGTTTGTGTTTCTGCCAAGCAAAAGTTAAGCTGAAATGGTTTGATAAAAGTTCTAATGGATACTGTACCGAGATATATCAATAACTGGGTGTGAGGCTGCATTCTGGATTCCCTGCAGCTTCTGAGTGATTTTCAGATTCCTTCAAAGTTATTTCTCTTTTCAGATTGAATAAAGACTGAGAGATAAAGATGAACGGTATATATAATAGTGGCAAGTTGTAGAGTTTACATCACTGTGCAAAAAAAGAGAAAGTATTCAAAATATATCATTTTGAATATCTGGGTGCCCTTGAAAAAACTCCCGATACAACTCAGATTTTGCCGTTTTGAGAAATGTATGATACCAGATTATTTAAAAGAAGACACTTAAAGCAATAAAATTAACTGAGGTAAAAATAAGGAAGCACAATTAAACTCTTATCTGGAAGTATAAAGAAACTGCTCTACACAAAGAGAAGGAGATATAATCTCTTGTAAAATAAGAAGAGATATTTCTTTAAAATTGTCAGATAGCAGATGGCTTTATAAC
This sequence comes from Ahaetulla prasina, assembly GCF_028640845.1. Classification (NCBI taxonomy): domain Eukaryota; kingdom Metazoa; phylum Chordata; class Lepidosauria; order Squamata; family Colubridae; genus Ahaetulla; species Ahaetulla prasina. Next base: position 152,133,151 of record NC_080540.1, read on the forward strand.
AACCGAGAGAGTGCACAGAGAGAGAAACATTAAATTAGGATTGTAAATTAAATATTGTTGTGATTGGTGCTTGTGAGAGTGATAATGAAGATCAGCTTTAGATCAGGGGTCTCCAACCTTGGTCCCTTTAAGACTTTTGGACTTCAACTCCCAGAGTCCCTCGGCCAGCAAAGCTGACCGAGGAATTCTGGGAGTTGAAGTCCACAAGTCTTAAAGGGACCAAGGCTGGAGACCCCTGCTTTAGATGGTAACAATGTAGTGATGAGAGAGCTTGCGTTACTTAAGGCTGTTTGCAGTTCAGACCCTATATTGTGTTCTTACGGAGAGAGAACAAATCAGGTGAAAACCTGAATGGCACAATTCAGACTCAGAAGAGAAAAAGGAAACAAACTGAAAGCAGCAGGAAGTGAAGAAAGTGCTGAAAATTCAGTTTAAGCAAGCAGAAGTTGTCAATCCTTTGAGGTAGATCAGGTCTGGCAACAGACACCAAATGAACTACTGTAGCTCTGCATTGTCATGATTGGGCAGGGATGTCTAACTCATGTCGTCATGGAGGCGGCACATGACATATCGGGACTTTCTCCCCCCTTTACTAAACTGGGAGTGAGTGTGGCCAGTGCATGAAGCATCCCGGCCCAGGGGCTGGGAGTTTGACAGCCCTGTGATAGGGTATCATAACACAATCATGAACACCTGACACAAATACACTTCCCTTTTATATTAAAGACAATCAAGGCATGGCAATCTTGAGTTTCTTTCTCACTTCTTCCTGTCTATCTGGGCTAAATTGATGTTCACCTAACACTCACTGAATTCCACCTTCAAAGCTATGTCTATATTCTACAGAAGCAGAGGTGGGTTTCAGCGGGTTCTGACCAGTTCTGGAGAACCGGTAGCAGAAATTTTGAGTAGTTCGGAGAACTGATAGTAAAAATTCTGACTGACCCTGCCCCCATCTATTCTCTGCCTCCCAAGTCCCAGCTGATCGGGAGGAAATGGGGATTTTGCAGTAACCTTCCCCTGGAGTGGGGAGGGAATGGAAATTTTACAGTATCCTTCCCCTGCTACACCCACCAAGCCATGCCCACCAAGCCACACACACAGAACCAGTAGTAAAAATTTTTTGAATCCCACCACTGTACAGAAGGTACATAACATAGAAAAAAGTGAATTTTTTTTTTGATTGGGAAAGTAGATTAAAAAGCAGTGAACCCAAATTAAAATATGCTTAGAGTAACAAGGGAAGAGGTACCATAATTTTTCCCCTGTAGTTATTATACTCTACTTTTTCACTGCCACAGTAAATGTTAGTCTTTTTTTTTTTTACAATTTTTCATTTCTTCTGTGTTCGACTTTAATCTGCATTGTTAAAAGAAGTTTTTCTTTGTCATTAAAAGTTTAATGCAGTAGCACTGCTGAACTAAATGGCTTGGGTTTTTTTTTTAAATGAAGAGTTTTCTTCTTTTATTTAAGAGGGGACTAGGCAGCTATCTGTCTGGAATGGTATACTGCTTGAGGAGGGGGTTGGACTAGAACAGGGGTCTCCAACGTTGGCAACTTTAAGCCTGGCGGACTTCAACTCCCAGAATTCCCCAGCCAGCTGTAACAGACGAGCAGAGCTGGTAGCTGGCGCCCCCCCAAACCCAATCCACGATGCGTGAGAGGCATGCGCAGACGACGATACACGGCGCATTACTGTGGAACCGGTGGGTGGTTAGAAAATTTTACTACTAATAGAGATACAAAAGTGGGCGGTAGGTATAAAAAGATTGACTAGCCCTGCCCTATGCAATGAATCTTTCTGTTCTTTGCCTTATGCAGTTCCTTATAACACCCCCCAACCTTCCAAAAATGACCCTACTGGTTAATCTACCAGACACTGTGGGCTGTGTCATATGGGGTGCCTGCATGTTTTACCTTTGTCAACTGCTGAACAATTTTAACAGGCAATAAATAGCAACCAGGCAAGCCATTTCCCTCCCCCCCTACTGTTCTGCCAGGGAAACAATTGGACAAATATCAGATCCCACCACTGGGGCAGAAAACACGAATGCCCCCCAAACCATTGGTGACACTGATTGAAAGCTCTGGATTCATAAATACCTTCCAAGTAGTTTACCTAATGGAGGAGGTACTAAGAAGCACAGCAGGTGGTCTTGCATTTTTTTTGAGATACTGTCACTAAAGGCTAGCTTTAGTGGCCATTAAGTCAACCAGGCAATTATGTGAGTGTGGTTTATCATCAGCCACTACTTTCTAGAGGCATGTAATTACTTTTTGTATGCATGAAATTTTGATTAGGGAAATGTCAGTTTGTACTCTCCATCCTGCAGAGCAGAATGCTGGTCAAATGAGATTTTAAAATGTTCCGATTCCTTGTATTATTCGTCATGTGTCTGTGTCTGCATTTCATTTTTATGAATTTAAATTTATTTGGAGAGAGGAGCGAGGGCAGTTGTAAGAAGTGTTTTGAATTCCCAGCAAAAGTGTTGCTTGGATTAGAAGACAAAGCAGCGTTTTGGCCAGGGTCATCATCATCTCTCTTGTAGTGGAAAAATAAGATCCTGAGCATCATTTCTTTGACTGCAAAGAATGATCTATATGCCATGTTGAGCTTATTCTAACTCAGTTTTACGTTTCAGATGCCAGAGTTGGCTAAGAAGCTGTCTGTATCCAGGATGCTGATTAAGAGCTTATAACTAACAAGGATCGGTGAATAACACTTTATACTAAGAAGCTACAAAAACAATCAGTGTGCTCTGAGATTGTTAGAACCAGAAGCTCAGATTACTGCTCCTCTGGGAATGGTTATTGTTGTTTTAATTAATTGACACTCTCCCTAAAGGAATTTGCTGGCTCTTCTAACAAGGCCATTAAGCCTGATTTTAAATACTCTTCTACTGTGTTCTTTTTTGAAAAGCTTGGTCCTGAAAAATTAAGCAGGGCCAGCTATAACATGGATGTGTGGGATGTATGAATAAATTTAAGGTTGGGAGTTAAATGAGTGAGTGATTCTTCCATTCAAAGGGGGCATGCCAATATTGCCACTACAGATATGATTTATCTCATTTATTGAGTGACTCAACTTGTCGTGGTTTCAACAAAATGGATGTCTTCAGTCAAATGCTTGGCAGCTCTTGGGGTTTTTAATCCAAGGAGATGTTATGTCTTCTGGCTTCTATGAATAAAAGTTGTGAAACAAGAAAGTATACTATATACAACCGAGATAGATTTACAGTATAAGACTTAGTCCCTGATAAAGTGGGATGCACTTGAAAATGTATCTTAGGTGAAGCTGTGTTGAACTCTTTCCCAAGCCATGTGCAGATAAGAAGCCTAATTGGGGAGACATTACTACACAGGTAGTAATGTTCATGCCAGCTTGACTTCCTTTTTGGGAGAAATGAAGGAGAATTCTGGCATTATATGAAATGTATTTATATATTTATAAGGATTTACAACCCACCAATCATTCAGGAGCCCAAGGTGGTATACATAGCTCAGGGGCATATAAGTATGATATGCGGTATAGAAATTTGAAAAATAAACAGCAATCCCTCCTCTCATTTTTCCCCATGGCAACACTCCAGGGAGGTGGACAGGGCCAAGAGAGAATGGCTCATTTCTGAGGGCAAGCTAGGGTATCTCCCCACCCAGAGTCCCAAACCTTAACCACTTTCCTGTTGTTTGAGTTTTCATCATTTGAGGTGTGGGTGGGTGGGTGAGTGAGTAGGAGAGCTTCTTGATCTGCAGTTAGGTAAATAAACTGGGTTTAGGTATACAAACCTAAAACATTAGGATTCTTACATGAGGTCACAATGTCTGCTTATCTTGGGGCTATTTTCATTCCTTGCTTCAGATTGTCTAGATTGCCAATTCTGTAAATTTTATTTCCAGAGATAGCTCTGTGTGTGTGTGTGTGTGTGTGTACACACACACACACACAGATATATACATACACACACATATATACATATAATGACTGTTCAGATTCATTATATATCAGTGGATAATATTCACTATTGAGAAAGTGGACTTCTGCTTACATAGTAACTGGAAAATAAGCCCTGGCCTAATGCATCTTTTGCAGCAAAAATTAATGTAAGACCTAGTCTTATTTTTGGGGAAACACAGGTATAACCCCACAGCATACAAATAGTACTCAATTTATGAACATAATTGGAATCAGTACTTATGTCACTAAGACATGTGGTCATTAAATGAATTGTGCCTGATTTTATGACCCTTTTGCCACAGTCCTTAAGTGAATCCATCTTCCCCCATTGACTTTGTTTGTCTGAAATCCCTAATAACGTCATAAATAGGACATAAAGTTCTAAATTGAGGACTACCTGTACTGTTCTGCCTATTTTTTCAGCAATTATTTTATTTTAAAGGGTGGTTTATCTGCAAATACTTTCAGCCTTTTTTTTAAAGAAAAAAACTTTTTCACAATTATGTTTTTTTTATATATATATAAAAGTTATATTCTGCTGCTGAGAAATAGTTTGCAAACAAAACCACCTCAATCCTACTTTGTTCCAACACAGTTTCCTAAAGAGATGCTGATTTGTTCATACAACCCTGCTTAGCCCTCAGATATTTTTACCACCTTTTAGCTGAGTGCTGGATGGTAAGGGACTCCATCGCTGTTACCATCTGTGCTGCGTCCAAGAAGCATTGCCATGGATCCTGGGCTTTTGCTGTCAAACAAACCCAAGGGGAACTTGTTTCATATCCATATCACAGTGCCACTGAGCTGCAGCCAGAATGGCTTCCCCAGACATACGGAAAGTGTTGATTTCTGTAGGCAGGTGAGAAAGGTAAGAGGCCGTGGTGGCTCAGGCTGTAAGATAGCCTGTTATTAAAACACAGCAGCCTGCAATTACTGCAGGCTCGAATCCCACCAGGCCCGAGGTTCACTCAACCTTCCATCCTTTATAAGGTAGGTAAAATGAGGACCCAGATTATTGGGGGGGGCAATAAGTTGACTTTGTAAATATACAAATAGAATGAGACTATTGCCTTACACACTGTAAGCCACCCTGAGTTTTCGGAGAAGGGCGGGATATAAATGTAAATAAATAAATAAAAAAAATAAGAATCCTGCTGTGAGGAGAGAAGCAGAGAATAGTTGCTTCCATCCTATGAAAACTCCATCTTGCTGGGCCCAAAGAAGGCAGAGAGCATTCTAAAAGCCCAGAATGACAAATATATATTTTTTTCTCTATAGCTTCTCTGAGTATCAGAAGGCCTAAAGACTTTCCGGTATTAAAAATAGAATTCTAGGGATTCTGTCATGATGAAGATGCTGAGAACTTCCTCTCAGAAAATGTTAATCGCTCATAGAGTTTATAATATTCATTCAATAGCAGAGTTGGAAGGGACCTTGGAGGTCTTCTAGTCCAACCCCCTGCCCAGGCAGGAAACCTACACCATTTCAGACAAATGGCTATCCAACATTTTCTTAAAAATTTCCAGTGTTGGAGCATTCACAACTTCTGCAGGCAAGTTGTTCTACTTATTGATTGTTCTAACTGTCAGGAAATTTCTCCTTAGTTCTAGGTTGCTTCTCTCCTTGATTAGTTTCCACCCATTGCTTCTTGTTCTACCCTCAGGTGCTTTGGAGAATAGCTTGACTCCCTCTTCTTTGTGGCAACCCCTGAGATATTGGAACATGCTATCATGTCTCCCCTAGTCCTTTTTTTCATTAAACTAGACATACCGAGTTCCTGCAACCGTTCTTCATATGTTTTAGCCTCCAGTCCCCTGATCATCTTGGTTGCTCTTCTCTGCACTCTTTCCAGAGTCTCAATATCTTTCATTCAACAAGAGTGAGTGTTCCTATATTTTCCTTGACAGAAGAAGTTGCGACTTTTAGCTCATTTGGTAGTCCTCAACTTACAACTTACAATAGTTCATTTAGTGACCATTCAACATGACAATCGCACTGAAAAAAGGTGACTCATGACAATTTTTTCACACTTACAACGGTTGCAGCATCCCCATGGTCACATATTTAAAATTTAGACACTTGGCAACTGACCCATATTTATGATGGTTGTGGTGTCCCAGGGTTATGTGACCCTTTAGCCACTTTCTGACAAGCAAAGTCAATGGGGAAGCCAGGTTCAGTTAACAACCGTGTATCTAACTGAACAGTTGCAATGATTTACTTAACAATCGTGGCAAGAAAGGTAATAAAATAGGATAAAACTCACTTAACAAATGTCTCACTTAACAGAAATTTCAGGCTCAATCGTGGTTTTAAGTCCAAGACTACCTGTATAGTAATTTGACCTATATGTGGCATATGAGTTTTAGCAATCTGATATGGTTGTGCTGTTGTGCTGGTGCGAGTTAAAAAAAGAAGAGAAAAAATAGGGGTGGGGGGAAGCTCAGTCCTGGCTTTGAAGGGCAGCTGTGGTGTCACCAGGATGAGCTGACCTAGTTACTAGTCAGGGCTGTGATGGGCAGAGGTAGGCCCAAAACCCAATATGTAGGTATTGGAGACCACAGCCCTGGAGGGACACCCACCTCTTGATGGGTGAACATGCTACCACCCAGACTCTAAACTGGAGACAGAGAGAGAAGAGAAAACAAGGAGAGAAAAATGAGAAAAATAAAGAATATCATTGAGAATGTGGCTGGAGAGTAAAATTGAATATGTGTGTGTGTAGAGCACCCAGGCAGAGAATGAGAAGAAATGTCTGTGGGCGGTTTTAGTGGAGGAAGAGAAGTGAAGTCCCAGAAAGACGATATCTTCGCTCAAGACAGGAAAGAGGGAGATGACTATCTTTGGACAAACCCTAGTCTCTGGAGAGGAAATAGTGGAGGTTCTTCCACCAAGAGAGGAGATACAAACAGTGATCAGCTGAGCAAACCCAAGAAAAGGAGTAGTCATGAGCACCCTAGGTCATAAATCCAGAATATACCTGCCTTTTGCTCTCCCTTGATAATTTCAGGAGGAGCGAAAGGAGATGAGTACAGAGAAAGTTAAGCATTTAGGAGAAGGGAATATTCCCTGGGAAAGAAACTTGACCCTGACGGATACAAATTGCAAACGCAAGTAGTTTTGCTATGTATAGTAAAGAAGCCTAAAGGCCTTCACTGCCTTCATTGGTTTCTACATTACCATCTTTGTAAACCAAAATACATCACCAGGTCTAAAACAATGCAATCATGCTGTGACACTACAAATTAGTCAGCCACATTTTAAACTAGTGTGTTGTGAGAACTTGGCCAGTGTGGTTAATTTATGGTTCGTGGTTAATTTATGGTTTGTGGTTCCTGTGGATCTTGAAACTTGGATTAATGAAATAACTGATGGTTATCTTTGTAAGACGGAACCACATCAAAAGTTGTGGATATGGCTCCTGGCTTCATCCTTTGGCTGAGGCTTGCTTTTTTTTTTTTTAGCCCAGTTTTGTTTTGGCCTGCCAGAAATGTCTTTTATTTGCAGAATGGTTCTTTGATGCATGTGGTCTCCCTTCCCTTGGCCATTTACCTCTTTTAGAGTGATTTTCTTTATTGGAAAAGGCCAGTAAGGCCAATCTAAGGAGTAACTGCAGCTTCTGTTTGCTCTTCTTTCTTGTCTCCTACACATTCCTATTCTAGCTTCTGAATTTGACAATTATCAATTAATGTGAAAACCTGAAGCAGTACTCCAGGCATGCCCCTCATAGATAGCAAACCTTGCGATTTATTTCCAATCTCCATTTCTTTACACTCTCAGGAAATATGAGAAATCGGGGCATAATGAATCATTTATGGTGCTTCCCTTGCATGTAAAATCACTCTTTCCAGATCTGTGTGGCCACCGATTTAAGATAACAGCATTGGGTCAATTGAGGGGCAAACTTTTATCTGTAGTTCTGAGTCCTCAGTGTCATGTGCATGGATAACAATATGCATCTCGACATCTTTACCACCTGTAAACCTCCGTGTCCTATTTAATTTTACTTTTCTAGATTCTTTTTTTAAAAAATTAGAATGGGAAGCTAGCATACTGCAAATCAGAGCATCAGCTTCAGGCATAACTAGCATATCTAACAAAGCTTTTGAGCCCTACATACAGTAGTGTCCACAGACATTCTTGGAAAAATAAAATATGGCTGTCTCTAATAGCCCAATGCTTTGTTTCCATTTTACAAAAGCTAAGCAAGATTGGGCCTCATTAGGACTTGGATGGGAGATCTCCAGAGATCTCCAGCTCTGTAGGCCAGATTGGATGGTGTGTGTGTGTGTGTAGTGAAGACTTAAGGCAGCAGTGGCAAACCATTTCTTTATTATTACTAAGAAAACTGCATGTCTGTGTCCAAGAGTTAAACTTAGTTCATGAATTTTATCTTTAAATTTAAAGATAAATTTAAATCAGATTTAAATCTTTAAATCAGATGGCCACCATTTTGTAAGAGGACTCATAACTGGCTCTCAGCATTCCAAAGGTTTTCATTGGCTAAAGTATGAACAATTGTCTTCCAATCTAACTAGTTCAGGAAGGCTAATTTCAATATTTAAATTTAAATATGTCTACCATGCAGGCCACTCTGTGTCCCACAGATCAGCCAGGGCTTTAACAGTGAAGACAGTGAACACCGACAGAAGAAGTGAGCAATTCCTCAAATACATTCAGGACAAGATCTAATTCTGCCAGGCATTTGATTCTAGTGATTTGAATTAGTTTTCTAATCCCTGCATGTCAATTTAAAACCAGATACTAAATTCTAAATTTGGATCCTCTTCAGATTGGGCTATCTCAATGAAATCTCCCAGTATAAGAAGTCTAGAGTAATCCTGCATTGTGTCCTAGATCACTCTGGAAAGAAAAAGAAGAGAAGCAATTAGCTGGAAACCAGGAGATTGTGCGTTCTAGTCCTGATTTACAGTAGGCATGAAAAACTCACTGGATGACTTCAGGCCAGTCACTCTCTCTCTCTCAGCCCAACTCACTTCACAGAATTATTGTTGTGAAAGCTACACCTTTTCTTTATCCATTTTTTGCCTCCCACAAATATATTTTGAAATCTCTAAAATATTTTTTACTTTATTCTACAAAGTATCATATTCTTGGTTTTACAATATTTGTCATATGATAGCCGTGCACACTTTATTGGCTAAGACAGGCTACATATTTTTTTAATCAATTAAAAATCCTTAAAGTGCATATAAAGAATTCATTTAAGATGCAGTATTTTAATGAGTTTCAGACAGAATGTTGTCTTCAATTTCCTGTACATTCTGTGTCCCTGTGTTGAACTCTTTCTTAAAGGGTTTTTGATCAGATATAACATATATGGCATGGTTCCTCATTAAATAGCAATTTAGACATAGCATTCTTAGAGTTCACAACTTTCACTCTTCTCCTTTTCGGCTGCTGTGTCTCTTGGCATTTATAATGTTACCTTCTTTTTCGGAAGTAATTTTCAGAAGTATTTTACAAGTGTTTTGGAAGCACTGCACAGTGGTACAGAAATTCATGGGGATAATAACTAGTTTATGAGGCAGTCTAGTGTAGAGTAGTGGTTAAAGCACCAGCTAGAAACCAGTAGAAACCAGCTGGGTGACCTTAGACCAGTCACACCCTCTGGGCCCTAGGAAGATAGCAAGGATAAGCCACTTCTGAAAACATTGCCATGAAAATTGTAGAGACTACTCCAGGCAGTTGGCAGGAGTCAATAACTGACACACTCTTTGCTGATTTGTGAGGAGAGGTAGAAATTTAATAAATGGAAATATTTGGAAATGGTCGGACCCATTTTCACTTTCTGTTCAGAGAGTGGTAAGGATGGCAGAAATGATTATTGGAAGTTCATTTCTTTTTATCCAGCACATAGCATATAAGCAATGCTTGACTAGGGTCTGCAATAGGGGCTGCCACTCATCCTCTGCATGACCAGTTTTGTTATCATCTGGGAGGATGCTTCACAGTGTCTGAAGCAGAACAGCTAGATTCTAGACCAGGCTTGAAATTTTGGGCTTGGACAATCTAGAACTGTGCCCCTTGTGGTCTGATCTAAGCCTAGTACACACAATTGTCTGCTACAACATCTTACCTGTCAATGACTTCTTCAGCTTCAACCACAATAATACACGGGCAAACAATTGATACAAACTCAGGGTAAACTGCTCCAAACTCAATTGCAGAAAATATGACTTCAGCAACAGAGTGGTCAATGGCTGGAATGCTTTACCCGACTCCATCGTTACATCCTCAAACCCTCACAGCTTCAACCTTAAACTGTCTACTATGGACCTCACCCCATTCCTAAGTGGTCTGTAAAGTGGGTGTGCATAAGTGCACCAGCGTGCCTAACGTCCCTGTCCTACTGTCCCCATTTATCTGTATTGATTTCCTTCATTCATGTCCATGTTCATATTTATACCTGCTATCTTGTACATGTTTGACAAAACTAATAAATAAATAAAATTCTGTAATACCTTTGTACCATATAATATCAACCTTGTTACCTCTAAAGACTCTTTTTTCCTCTGTATTTTAAATAGTCTGGGATTAATATACATGTATTTATGCATATGTATGTAAATATATACAGTATGTAGCATATGTATGTGCATGTGTGTGTGTGTGTGCATGTAAATATGTATGTGTATACACACACGCACATACACACACACACAAAAGATTATCTTATCTTACTTAAAAAGCAGGCCTACTTCCAGCTCTGGCAAATATTCACACTTTTATTTACCATTAGTTTCTTATCCTGCTTTTATTTTGATCAACTCAAGGCAGCGCACAGACCTATTGCTCCCACCCTTTATTTTCCCCACAACAGCAACAACCCTGCAGAGTTTGGCCAGAAGAGAAGGTCTGTCCCCAAAGTCAGCTAGCTGGTTTTGTGCCTAATGAAGGACTCGTACTCATGGTCTCCCGATTTCTAGGCAGGCATATTAACCATTATGCTCAACTAGCTCTTACATGTTTTCCATTTTTGCTCTGACACTGGAAAAAATAAGAGATACTGGTATGGCCTTTCCTTGCTGTTTGTAGCTGGGAAAGAGAAGTGGCTGGCAGAGTCTTATCTTTATAGCTGGAGTCTTGTTCCAATTTGCTTTAAAGAACTTTATCTCTAATGGCCCCAAATAGAAAGGAAGAGGAGTAAAGAGGGATTAAGCAGAAAATAGATTGAGAAAGTAGGTAAGGGGTGAAATGAGAAAAAAGATAAGGGGGGTACCAAAGAGTCTATAAAGAAAGTAGAAGGGTAACAGCTTGTTTTTATTCACTTCTTCACAAGTGTGTGTATACCTTACCAAGACTTGATTTAAAAGGTTTATTGAAGCCGAGCTATGTTCCTAACCTGGCATTCAGTAACATTCCGTGAAACATATGAAGTTTAAGGAAGAAAAAACAAACAAACACATAAATACAAATCTTTGAACCAATTTTAGAAACAATTTGTCTGTGCTTTTGGTAGAGGAAGAAAGGAAACCACTTTATTTAGGAATAAATACACATAGAGACATATACATAGACATACACAAATGCACAACCTGTAAATGGATATTTTAATAGTACTCTGCTTTGGTTGGCGATCAGGTATACCAGTAATAGTGAACCTTTTTGGCACCAAGTGCTGGAAACGTCACGCGGAAATGTCGCACACACACACAAGCTCATCAGGGTTATGCTCCGGAAAAGCTGAACTTTCGGGTTCTAGTGCACATGCACACCTGATGATCAGCTGGCCGGCAAGCATTTGCTGGCCGGTTTTTGGCACTTCCGTACACTCAAAAGGATCACGCTCCAGAAAAGCCAAAGTTCCAGGTTCTAGCGCGCATGCACATCTGACAATCAGCTGACCGGCACTCATGCGCACACTGGTTTTCGGTACTGCTGCTCGCATAAAGGACAGCTGATCGTCGCATACACATGTGCACCAGAAACCCAGAAGAGGAATAGGCAAGGCCGTGCGTGCCAGGTGACATGGTTTCTCATGCTACTTTGGGCACGCGTGCCATAGGTTCACCATCACGGAGGTATACTGTTGGAATGTAAACCACGCTAATTTTTCCTTGCATCCCAGATATAACTGGGTTTCTGGTGCGCATGTGTCCCCGCAATAAAGGGGAAACTATAAAATACTGTTCAAGTGGAAAATCACTGCCTGTCACTGTTCTTCAGAATTAGAAAAACCCATTTCTCTTAATATAGTGTATCCACTCAAGTTCATTTATTAGCTGTATTTTTCCAAACCATTTTTTCCCTTATTTGCCTAAGTTGAGGCAGTGGGCAAAAGATAAACCACATAGCTATAAAAGAAAACAGAATATGTGCTTCAATTAGTGTTACTAATTCCAGTTCAATCAGATTCCAGCATAGTTGCCGTGGGCTTTCCCCAACTGGATTTCATTGTGCTTTCTTTTTTTGGGGGTGGGGGTGGGGGGGAGAATACACATGTCAGAAGACAAAAATGGAGACTTCTTCTCATAAAAACCCACCTGAGGGGGAAAATCTTTCCTGATTAGCTCTTCATCATTTGCTTTCTCGGTCTTCTCTCTTTTTTTTTTTTTCCTGCCTGTTACCCAGTTAGACACTTCAGTGAACTCTCCTTTAACTCTTTTGTGGGATCAGCGCCTTGTGATAGGGATCTTCCCAGCATTTTGTATCTTTTTATTATTATTATTCTTTTACAAAATCGAGTCTCTACTTCAGAAGACTTTAAGGGAGAAATCCTGACTGAATTTCCCATTTCTCTCTCCATTGTTATGAGATAAAATCCAGCACAATATCCTTGTCTCGTGGGTGAGAAAGACAGCCTCTCTCTCTCTCTCTCTCTCTCTCTCTTCTGTGGTAAATGTGAAAAAGAAGAGAAACAAGCCTTTGCACTGAAGAGTGGGATGACATTTTTATCCTATTAATAAATCATTGAAGCAGTTCAGCTGGCCAGAACTATTTAACAGCAAGGTGATTACATTGGTGATAATTGAGTGCACACGTGACACGAATAGGCAGAATATGATTGTGCAAAATATCAAGATGAATAATAATTAAAAAGAAGAAATGTATGAGCACCTCACATCCCATTCCCATTCCCTGTATGCTACATGGATGAGATGACAGGGGTCTGTATTCCTGATCATAGGATATTTCCCTTAATATCTACCTGCTTCCTGACTCACCAGACTTTTTTTTTCCAGATTTAATTAAAATTAATTAAACAGAAATGTAGCAGGCTGCAGCCTGTTGTTGTTGCCAGAGTTCCTCACATAGGCATCTGCTAGAAGCCACAATCTCATCATACATGAAGTAGTTGTACAAATGACAAGAACATTTGTTATTTGCATCACCCACGAACAAAGCAAATGACTTACAGCACACCCATTCATCATTTGCATCATTTGCTTAGTAATGTAACAAGGCATGCAATGTCACGACTCCTTCTTTGCTGTTTCTGTGGATACCTATTTTTCCTTAAATTCCCACCTGATCCCTACAGGCACCTTAAAAGAGTAATATGTTGGATGGCTGCAGTCCAGAAATTTGCATAAGCAGAGACAAAATAATTTGTTGAACAAACAATGGTTTGAAAAGCATGGCTTAGTGCACTGGATGAATTAATGCATCAGCCTAGAATCCAGGAGCCGATGAGTTCTAATCCAGGGGTCTCCAACCTTGATCCCTTTAAGACTTGTGGATTTCAACTCTTAAGTCCACTCTTTAAGTCTTTAAACTCTTTAAGTCCACAAATCTTAAAGGGACCAAGGTTGGAGACCCCTGTTCTAATCCATAGTTAGGCAGAAAAGCCAGTTGTCTGACTTTGAGCCAGTCACACGCTCTCAGCTCACAACATCAGACTTGAATGGCAAGCTGGCTAGTCAATTCCTGCTACAACTAATTGATCACCATTAGGTTAATCTGGAGGAGAAAAAAAAGATGGATCTAGCACTTGTAGTTACGTGTTTTCATTCAGAGACATAAGGAGAGAAAGAGAAAATCTAGTGGCAATTCCCTTAGAAACAGTCATGTGCAACTGGGCCAGTCATGATTTACAGTTGCCTGTTAAATTGTATTGTAGTGGGTCATTATGAAATAGCCCAAAGAAACATCAACAAGAATTGATCATTGGTATGCAGACACACAAAGAGAACTTGCAGGAGAAAGGAAAGCTCATATTGGACAAATTAGAAAGTGAAGAAAGAACGTGGCTTAGAGCCTCAGACGTCAAGAGTTTGATCGGAAGCTGGGATTCGCAGCAATTGAAAACAGCAGATGTTTTAGTTATCCTTGCTTCGATAATAAGCTGGCATGGGTGTCCTGCATTTGTCTCAGAAACTGTTAACAATGAGTAGATAGATACTTTGATATCTATCTTTTTTTATATCTTTGATATCATTTGATAATGATAATAGATATCTTATACCACCAGATTTGAAATCCTGGGATTAGAAAATTTAGAACTCCACCGACTCCGACAAGACCTGTGTTTAACACACAGAATCATCTATTGCAATGTCCTTCCTGTTAAAGACTACTTCAGCTTCAATCACAATGATACAAGAGCAAACAATAGATTTAAACTTAATGTTAACCGTTTCAATCTTGATTGCAGAAAATATGACTTCTGTAACAGAGTTGTTAACGCTTGGAACACACTACCTGACTCTGTGGTCTCTTCTCAAAATCCCAAAAACTTCAACCAAAAACTGTCTACTATTGACCTCACCCCATTCCAAAGAGGACTATAAGGGGCGTGCATAAGAGCACAAAAGTGCCTACTGTTCCTGCCCTTTTTTTTTTTATTATTACTTTTTTTACAACAAACAAACAAAAAGAAAATACATTATTACACCCTTGTGCTATACATAAAAGGAAGATTTGGGTCTTCGGATATATCCTCATGATTGCCAAAATCCACGTTCTCGAGGTACAGGTACTGAAACGTCCAATGTTCCAAGCGCAAAGTCCACAAATGGTTTCCAAGTCTTCCAGAAAATATCTTCTTTATACACACCACTTCTAATTTTAATATCACATGTCATTTTATCATTTAAAGCTAATTTCCACATTTCAGAATTCCACTCTTCTATTCTAAAAATCACATCTAGTTTCCAATATCTAGCTATTATAATTCTACCTATTATAATCATAATTCTAATCAATTCTTTTTCATATTTTGTTAATTCTATTTCCTTAATTACCAACAATAATATAGTTTCCACTCTCAATGTTATTACTTTCCCCATCATTTCAAATATCATTTTCTCCAATTGTTGCCAAAACTTTTTAACCTTATCACAATTATACCACATATGTTCATACTGTTCCTGTCCTATTGTTTCCTTTCATTATATCAAATTAATATAGTTATTGCATACTTTTGCTTATATATATGCTTATATGATGTGTGGTTGTTTTATGTTGATGCTTGTGTATACTGTTGTGACAAAATAAAAAAAAATAAGTCTGAAGGAATCATTTCAAAAAGTTAGGAAGGTGCCAGAGTTGGGTGGCCAAGACACTGATTTTTCATTTAAACCTGCCTCAATCTGTTTCTGCTGCAACTGAAAATTGGCACATAGCAATAGCACTTAGACTTATATATTGTTTCATAGTGCTTTACAGACCTCTCTAAGTGATTTATAGTCTCAGCATATTGCCTCCAGCAAACTGGGTCCTCATATTACCGACCTCAGAAGGATGGAATGCTGAGTCAACCTGGAGCAAATTAAAATCAAATTGCTGGCAGTCGGCGGAATTAGCCTGCAATACTGCCGTCTAAACACTGCGCTATCATGTCCACTTACATAGGACAAGAATGGCAAATAGATTAATGTGGACTATTATTAGAGTGACCTTGAAGATTATTGTATTTGAGTAATGAAATAGGACTTTTTAAAAAATAAACAGTACATTTTAAAATTAGGATTCCCTGCCAGTTTCAGATCGTCCATGTAAAGGAAGTGGCAGATGTTTTTGATGTTTGACAGCATGGCATGACTTGTTTAGTATTTTTGACAGAAGAATCAATGACAAAGAGTAGTGATGAGATTGAGTCTCCTTTACGTGAGTTTCCTTGAAATATTTATTTATTTATTTATTTATTTATTTTATTTGATTTTTATACCGCCCTTCTCCCGAAGGACTCAGGGCGGTGTACAGGCATAATAAAACCGACAATACAATATACAAGTTTAAAATACGATTTAAAAAACTTATTTTAAATTAGCCCAATGATTAAAATTTACCATACTAAGAAAACCCCGTTTAAAATTAATAAATTTAAACATTAAAATCCCAATTTAAGCCAGCCCTGCGGATAAAAGATGAGTCTTGAGTTCGCGACGAAATGTCCGAAGGTCGGGTATTTGGCGTAACCCCGGGGGAAGTTCGTTCCAGAGTGTGGGAGCCCCCACAGAGAAGGCCCTTCCCCTGGGGGCCGCCAGCCGACATTGTTTGGCGGACGGCACCCTGAGAAGTCCCTCTCTATGGGAGCGTACGGGTCGGTGGGAGGCGTGTGGTAACAGCAGGCGGTCCCGTAATACCCAGTATTATTATTGTTATGGTTGGTTGACTAGACAACCAGATTTTACCTTGGATTTGACATTCTTATCTACCTATTGAATCCTTTCCAAGGACCTGAAATAGGAAGCTGTGATTATTTGATGGTGTTAAAGATATTGTTACAAGATGTAATCTGTTCCAAATAAAACTGCCTTTTGCAATTGACTCATGGTGGTTTTGTCAATGCCGATGGTTCAAATGGTGGTCCAGATTCTTTGGGATTGTACACAAGGGGCCAATCACTAGTCATGCTATTTCTGCTTTCTTTTGTCACTGTCATTCTTCTTTTATTTGCAAGTCCTTACATTTTGTGCTTTTATCCAGTCTCCTCCTCCTCCTTCTCCGAATATTCTTTTTCAGGGACTCTGAATAACTGCCAACTATAAAATTATCATTAAGAAAAGACTTAACTTTTCTCTCTCCCCGTTCCTCCCCGCTCTATCCAAATTGTCTTCATTAATCTCATTAACCAGGCTCACTTAAAAAATTCTCAGGATATAGAAGCAAAGCTGGAGATCTGTTGTGACCCAGACTCGAGCAGGTAGCAACAAACGCAGTCCTTAATGAAAATAAACTTTATTCAAGCAGCTGGGAACTGACGTGTTCTGTCCGTGGAACTAATAAAGAAGCTTGAGGCTTTGGTAATTAACAGGCTTTATTAATAGCCAACTTGTAAATAACATTCAGAGCTAACATGCTCTGTCACGGCAACGAACGTTCTCTCTCTTGACAGCTGCTTAAATAGAAGCTGTCAAGTTGAAAGGACCAATCAGGAAACAGCCGGGTTCCCGCTTAAAAGCTAGCCGCGTTTAGACCAATCCGCTGTGGCTAGCAACAGGCAGTCTCCTCGGGTCGTAACTCCGAGGACACAACACCCCTCACCCCCAGACAGCGCAAGCGTAGTCGGCTAGATACGCCGGACGACGTCGGCTCCGCCCAGACTTTCGTAATACGCAGGCTGGCGTCGTCTGACTAGGAGGAGCAGGGCGGTCCCGTAATACCCAGTATTATTATTGTTATGGTTGGTTGACTAGACAACCAGATTTTACCTTGGATTTGACATTCTTATCTACCTATTGAATCCTTTCCAAGGACCTGAAATAGGAAGCTGTGATTATTTGATGGTGTTAAAGATATTGTTACAAGATGTAATCTGTTCCAAATAAAACTGCCTTTTGCAATTGACTCATGGTGGTTTTGTCAATGCCGATGGTTCAAATGGTGGTCCAGATTCTTTGGGATTGTACACAAGGGGCCAATCACTAGTCATGCTATTTCTGCTTTCTTTTGTCACTGTCATTCTTCTTTTATTTGCAAGTCCTTACATTTTGTGCTTTTATCCAGTCTCCTCCTCCTCCTTCTCCGAATATTCTTTTTCAGGGACTCTGAATAACTGCCAACTATAAAATTATCATTAAGAAAAGACTTAACTTTTCTCTCTCCCCGTTCCTCCCCGCTCTATCCAAATTGTCTTCATTAATCTCATTAACCAGGCTCACTTAAAAAATTCTCAGGATATAGAAGCAAAGCTGGAGATCTGTTGTGACCCAGACTCGAGCAGGTAGCAACAAACGCAGTCCTTAATGAAAATAAACTTTATTCAAGCAGCTGGGAACTGACGTGTTCTGTCCGTGGAACTAATAAAGAAGCTTGAGGCTTTGGTAATTAACAGGCTTTATTAATAGCCAACTTGTAAATAACATTCAGAGCTAACATGCTCTGTCACGGCAACGAACGTTCTCTCTCTTGACAGCTGCTTAAATAGAAGCTGTCAAGTTGAAAGGACCAATCAGGAAACAGCCGGGTTCCCGCTTAAAAGCTAGCCGCGTTTAGACCAATCCGCTGTGGCTAGCAACAGGCAGTCTCCTCGGGTCGTAACTCCGAGGACACAACACCCCTCACCCCCAGACAGCGCAAGCGTAGTCGGCTAGATACGCCGGACGACGTCGGCTCCGCCCAGACTTTCGTAATACGCAGGCTGGCGTCGTCTGACTAGGAGGAGCAGGGCGGTCATCCCTGTGCGCGACTGGAGATGGCGCCTGTGGGCTGGACTCCGACCGGAACATCGCTGGAGTGTCTAAGATTGCCGGTAAGCTAGCCGTCGAGATCGCAACGGGAGTAGAGGTCTCAGCGGGATCTGCCGAGCGCCGAGAGGTCTGGTGTGACTCCTATTGTGGTAGTGGGAGTATTTTGATTTAGGCCGGCGCCGTTTATTGTAGGCTGGCTTTCATCGTCAGGAAGTGTCTCGGCGTCGTTTGCTGTAGATGATTCGTTACGGTCTAGGGCTGGCTGCCCCTCCCCAGGGACTCTGCGCCGTAATTGATTCACATGGCGGCGCCACTGACGACCATCTCCCAGTAGGACCCTATAGGAATAGGGTCCGGTTAGTTGGATAATTTGACCTGAGAGCCATCGGCTGCCCCTTTCCCCGTAATTTTCCACGTATACCGGGTCCCCTGCCTGGAACGATCTATATGAATTAGTGGATGTATTGGGCGTGTCAGGGGCAAAACTCGGATGTAGGCGATCTAATGTGGTCCTTAAGCGTCGACCCATTAGCATTTCAGCCGGACTGAGATTAGTGGTTGGACAAGGGGTGGAATGTTGCGCCAATAGATATTGGCATATCTTTTGGTGCCAATTTGAGGAACTCAGGCGGCCCAAAGTCTCCTTAGCGGATCGTACGGCCCTTTCAGCCCGGCCGTTCCCGGCCGGGTGGAACGGGGCCGTGGGTGCATGGTGAATGCCAAGCTTCGCCAAGAACTGACGGAAATGTGCCGAGGTGAACTGTGCTCCGTTATCGGTGACGATAACATCAGGTAGCCCATGGGTAGCGAATAGGCCGTCTAAAACTGGATGACTGCCCCTGTGGTGGGGGAAGGTGTGAGACCTATCTCCACCCAGCTGGAGTAGGCATCGACTACTATTAGAAAAGTCTGGCCTAGAAAGGGTCCTGCGAAGTCCACATGGACTCGCGCCCACGGGGTCCTGGGGAGTTCCCAGGTCCTTACAGGTGCGGCAGCTGGGGCCGGTCTGGAGGCCTGGCATTGGGGGCAGGTCGCCACCCAGGCTTCGGTCTTTTGGGCCATGCCCGGCCACCAGACGAATTCACGCCCTAGGGCCTTCATCCGCACAATGCCTGGATGGGCATCGTGCAGGCAAGCTAGTATGCGCTTCCTAAGATCGGGGGGAACCACCACCCGATTCCCCCACAATAGGCAGCCCTTGAGGACGGAGAGCTCATGCTGCCGCCGAATAAATGGCTGGAATTTGGGGGCCACCGGCCCTTGTGGCCACCCCCTGCGCACCCAGTCCAAAATGGTTGAGAGGATAGGATCCCTTGCAGAAAGGTCACGAATAGAGGTTGCGGAAATGGGGGCATCCCAATCCTCAACAAGAAGGATCGGGGATGTTGGGGCAGGGTCCGATTCTGTCATAGGGAGGGGGCAACGGCTGAGCGCGTCAGCGTGCCCAATAAACTTTCCTGGTTTGTATATAAGCTGATAGGAATAGGCAGCTAAGAATTCCACCCAACGGGACATTCTTGGGGACAGGATTTGGGGAGTTTGCCTGTTCCCTGACAATAAGCCTAATAATGGCTTATGGTCGGTGATAAGGGAAAAGAACCGACCATAAAGGTAGTCGTGGAATCTTTTGATTCCAGCTACCGCGGCTAGGGCCTCACGATCTAACTGGCTGTAATTCCGCTCAGCAGCCGATAGTGTGCGCGAGTAGAATGCGATAGGAGCCTCCGAGCCATCAGGGAGGAGATGGCTCAAAACGGCCCCCACCCCATAGGGGGAAGCATCGCATGTTAGGGCCAGGGGTAGGCAAGTGTCGTATTGAACCAGGACAGCTGCCGACGCGAGGATGTCTTTGACAGCCTGGAACGCGTTAGCAGCGGCCTGGGTCCAATGCCAAGGGGCCTTGGCAGCCAAAAGCTTGTGCAGGGGCTCGGCGACCGAAGCTTTATGGGGCACAAATATAGAGTAGAAGTTGAGGAGCCCTAGGAACGCTTGCAGTTCCGCCTTATTAGTAGGCGTTGGGGCATTCTTAATAGCCTCCACCTTAGAAGGTGCGGGGTGGATTCCCTTGGAATCCACTAGGAACCCTAAAAACTCTACCTGTGACACCCCTATGTGGCATTTATCTCTCTTTAACTTTAACCCCGCAATCCGGAATCGGCTAAGGACGGCGCGGAGACGTTCGACGAGTTCTGATCTGTCAATCGCCGAGATCAGAACGTCGTCGAAGTACGGCACGACCCCGGGGAGCCCCTGGAGCAACCGCTCCATCAGGCCCTGGAACAGTCCGGGCGCAATGCTGACTCCAAACTGCAGGCGGTTGCACCGGAAAGCGCCCCGGTGGGTGACAATCGCCTGGGCCATGGCGGTCGCGTCATCCACCGGGAGCTGCTGATATGCCTGGGCAAGGTCCAATTTGGCGAACACACGCCCCTGGCCTAACGAGTGGAGTAAGTGCTGCACCACCGGTAGAGGGTATCGATTCGCCTGCAGGGCCTTATTTATAGTGCACTTGTAATCGGCACAGATCCTAATGGATCCGTCCGGTTTTAGAGGGATCACGATAGGGGTCTCCCAATGTGAATATTCAATGGGTTCCAGGACCCCCTGGGCAATCAGTTTGTCAAGCTCCTCGTCCACTTTAGGACGGAGCGCTAACGGAACCCTCCGCGGTTTTAGGCGAATTGGGGCCACCTGAGGATCCAGATTGAAAGAAATCGGGTGACCGGTATATTTGCCAAGCTGGCCGTCAAATACATCGGCAAATTCGGAAAAGAGTTGGGCCGGGGAGTACAGATCAGTGGTGTGGACGCCCGACACCTCAAGGTGTAGGGCGGCGAACCAATCTAAGCCGAGGAGGCTTGGAAGGTCGTCTCTTACTATAATAATGGGCAGACGACCCTCAAAAGATCCCCAAGATACGTGGAGCGAGGTGCAACCCGCAGTAGGAATTGGGTTTCCCTGATAATCCCTTAAATTAATTTGGCAGGGTTTAAGGCACCGTTTCGTGAATTTAGGCAGTAGGCGCCGCAATGTATGCCAAGCAATGAGAGATCTCGAAGAGCCAGTGTCAACCTCCATTTTAAGAGGTACCCCCTCTAATTTTACGCTGAGGTAAATTTTGTTGGCGGGGACGGTGGCGGAGGCGTGGCTCACAGCGGCATCAGCGATGATTCCTTCACGGTCGACTGCATGGCATTCGTCCCGGCGGCGAGGCAATCTCTTCGCGCCTTGCTGAGGCTTGGCTTGGGGGTTGGGTCCCTGATATGCGGGAAGGGACGCTCGGCAAACCCTTGAGAGATGACCCTTTCGGCCGCAGCGGCGGCAAATCGCTGTTTTGAACCGGCATTCCGACCTATGGTGATTGCCACCGCATCCGAGGCAACCCCCTTGAGGGCCCTTCCACTCCATGGTCCACTCTTTTTTCCGAGTTGCTTTGAGGTGGCTTATCCCATCGTCTTCGTCGGATGGTGCATCGTCCTCTATGTCCTCATGGTGGACAGATTGTTGCATTCCTTCGGCAGCAGTTCCTGCGTGAAATCTCTGGATTTCTGCAGCCGATCGCACTGACATCTCAGAGGCTCGAGCCTCATCTAAAGCCCCTTGTAGATTAACGTCAGTGCGGGCAAGTAGTCGTCGCTGCAATCTTAAGTCCCGAACTCCGGTGACTAGTTGGTCCAACAACATTTCGTCTAAGTCCCGAAACTCACATTGTAGCGCGGCGACACGCAGGGACGCCATGTACTCATTGATGGATTCCCCCTCTTTCTGGTACCGCTGTCTGAACGCGTGTCTTCTTGCAATACGGGAGGGGGCCGGAGAGTAATGGGTCCGTAATTTCTCTAAAAGTGTCTCCCAAGGCACGGAGGAGACAGGTTGAGGAGCGGTTAAAGCCCTGGCCGTGGCAAATATGTCACGGCCACAGGAGCTCAAAAAGTAACCACGCTTCCTGTCACTCGACAAATTTGACAGGTCGTTTGCCTGAAGGAAGCATTCAAATCGCTCCAGATAGGCCTCCCAAGCCTCGTTAGCTGGCTCGAACTGGGAGAATGTGGGTATTGTGGTTGTCATCGTGGCGGCGGTGGTTGTTCGACCCCCAGTCCTCGTCGCCAGTGTTCTGTCCGTGGAACTAATAAAGAAGCTTGAGGCTTTGGTAATTAACAGGCTTTATTAATAGCCAACTTGTAAATAACATTCAGAGCTAACATGCTCTGTCACGGCAACGAACGTTCTCTCTCTTGACAGCTGCTTAAATAGAAGCTGTCAAGTTGAAAGGACCAATCAGGAAACAGCCGGGTTCCCGCTTAAAAGCTAGCCGCGTTTAGACCAATCCGCTGTGGCTAGCAACAGGCAGTCTCCTCGGGTCTGACCCATTCCCAGCGTCCTGAAACTTAAAAGAAAGCAAAGCCTTCTCACACAAAACCGTCTGTCATTATTTCCAACCTGGTCCAATTTAGATAATTGCCAAAATCATTTGCAGATAAGCATCTCGAGCAGAGAATGGAGAGCTACCAAGGTCTTCTCAGAGAAACATCCAGAGCAGAGAATGGGATGAGCGCAGCTGCAACGTTGTTTTCCGGCAAACTGAGACACTGATGCCGGTCTCCTTTTAAACCTTCTGGGAGGGGCCAATTATCTCTTGGCCCTACCCCCGAGGTGACCTCTCTGCTTGAGCTGCTCCTGCCTCTTGGCAGCTCTTCTCATTCAGGCATTAGGGACAGGCTCTCCCAGTTCCTCCTCCTCCTTGCTACTCTCGGCCTCTGGAGGCTCTTGAGTCTGCACCTCACTCTCACTACTCTCAGGCCTTTGGAGGCTCTGGAGTCCACACCCCATTTCTCAATGGCCCTGGCCTCGCTTCTGCCTCATCACCGTCTGATTCCGCCACCAGCACTGTAGGCTGCTGACGGACCACAACAAGATCAGTCCAAAAGCTGGAAACACCTGTGGAGCAACAGAGTAAAAGGATTGAGCAAGAACCCAAAGCCTCTGTTGAAACCTTCCAAAAGCTAACTCAAGCATCACAGTACCATGACATTAGAAGTAATTTCAAAAGTCCCTGAGGCCTGCTGAGATATCTCCCATCCTTAAAAGTCTGATATATGATTCCTCTGATGTGTGTCAAATAGTTCGTCTCCAAATTGTCTTCCCTTTTTCTGTTAGTTAGAATTTCAGGAACAACTAATAGCAGGGTGTGTGTGCATGTGCGTGTGCATGTGTACGTGTGTGTGTGTAATATTGCTTAGAGGGTGGGGCGGGGGAGGAAATCAACCAAGTCCAAAGTCTCTCCTGAGTCACATACAGGTGAATATAAATGGTAGTCATGGAGATGCAGTTTAGTCCAGAAGCCAAGATCCCATTATTTTGATAACTTTTACTATGATTTGTACATGTCTAGTTCACTATGTCTCATTTAGTTTTAATAAAAAAGGTAAAATTTATTCTCTAAAGTAAGACTTCACTTCAGAGTAATAACTGAGGGAAGGACCATGCATTATTTACAACCGTGAAGGTTTATTATTGTGGTGATTCATTTCATTGGGTGGTAACATTAGCATGCAAATTATGCACCGATTTATGTTATTGGGATTATGATGTCATTAGTCAAATGACATAAAATGCCACCATTTGAGTAATGACATCATTATGCAAATGATGAAAACTGATGCACAATCTTTTGTGTTGAGTTTCTGCTCCCTGCGCTGTATTTTCAGGGGCTGAGGCATCTCTGATTAATCTCGCTTAAATTTCTAGCCTGGGATGGACAAAGCTCTAGTCCAACGGCCATCAACCTTTGGGGCACCAGGGATGGGTTCTGTGGAGAGAATTTTTCCACAGACCAGAGGGGGTGTGGTTTCATGTGCTGCTTGGCTGTTGGTACGGAGAACCAGTAGCAATCGTGATTCAAGACTCCGCTGTCATTACTTCCTGGTTTTAACCAGGAAGTAATGTGTTTTGTACCCTCTACCTGTAATGTATTACTGTAAGTTTTGGCGGGAGTTTTAGGCGGGAAGTATCTCGCTTCTGATTGGATACAGCCTCTGGCTGAAGTGTATATAAGGAGAGGTTTTTCTCCAGAGTTTTGCTGGGTCACACTATATTAAAGAGCTGTTGTCACTAACCTGGTCTCCTGCCTCGTCAATACCCAAACTTAACTTTGGCGACGAAGGTGGGATATTGAGGCAGAGCACCAGAACAGAGCTGAACTCACTACGAGAATCAAACCCAGCAAGGTGACGGCGAATGCAGCGATGACCGGCTACACGCCACCCACTCCGTTTGACCCTGCCCAGGAGACATGGGGAATATATATGACCCGTTTCGAGAGTTTCCTGGAGGCAAACGAGCTACAGGGAGTCTCCGACAACCGTAAACGGGCTTACTTCATAAGCCACTGTGGGTCCGCAGTCATCGCCGTCGCAGAAGCCCTAGCGGAGCCAACACCGCTACACTCCGTATCGTGGCAGACCCTTCAGACCCTCCTGAAGAATCACTACGCACCAGCCCCGTCCAAATACGTTCGACGGTACGAGTTTGGGGCGCAGGCAACAAGAAGGCGAGTCTATCAGCGACTACATGGCAGCCCTGAGACAAGCCTCCAAGCATTGCAGTACCGCGATCTGGACGAAGAGCTGCTGGAACAACTTATACGGGGGGTCAGAGACATCCGTTTGAGGAGACGGTTGCTAGCCAAGAGCAACCTGACATTGGCAAACGCTCTGGACGAAGCCAGAGCCCATGAGATGTCCAACCATGCAGCAGACACCTTACAAAAGCGACTCACGCCGATGGCGGGCGCAAAGCCGAGCACAGTCCACCACGAAGAAACCTATCGTGAGTCAACCAGCGAAGAGGAGGGAGAAGTCCACTACACCGAAAATCGACAAGGAAGACCCGGAGGAATGCGGAAGTTGCGGGCGACATCAGCGCCAAAGATGTAAGTTCAGGGACGCCATTTGCGGCGGTGTGAAAGGAAGGGCACCTGGCTCAAGTCTGCCGAGCACCCCAACCTTCCGCCGAAAATTCAAATCGCCAATCAGAGCGGCTCTGAGTCAGAGATGCAAACCCCACATTCCCGCCGAAATTTCAAACCAGCCAATCAGAGCGCGAGATCGGCGAGGCGACCCGCGATTGGCCAGGAAAGAAAGAGCGCGAAGTCAAACCGAATGACTGTTACCATAGACCACGCAGCTACCCGCATCGAAGAAAAGATCTTCACAAACCCGACAATTGAAGGCGTACCGTGCCGACTGGAAGTAGACACAGGATCAGCTATCTCAATCATGTCCTGGGACACTTTTGTGAAAGCCTTGCCGCACATCGCAAAGCGCAAGCTACAGAAACAACGGCCCGGGTGCAGGATTACCAGGGCAACCGCATCCCTGTTCGAGGGACAACGACCGTCGAGGTCGGCACGGGACATACGAAAAGACCCTGCCCATCACGTTAGTCGAGGGAACCTTGCCAAGCTTGCTGGGGCTAGACTGGTTCCGGGCGTTGGGAATGGGGGTGACTGGCGTCCACCGGACCGGATGCAACCTGCAAAACGCCCTAATGGAGGAATTCGCAGACGTATTCGAGGACCGTTTAGGCAAGTACAAGGGGACCCCTATCTCCTTCAATTTAGACCCCCAAATAGCTCCCATTAGGTTAAAGGCAAGGAGGGTTCCTTTTGCACTCAAACCTAAGATCGACAAAGAGTTAGATAAATTAGTCAGCCAGGGGATACTAGTGCCAGTTGACCATGCCAAATGGGAGACGCCAATCGTCACCCCTATAAAACCAGACGGGTCCATAAGAATTTGCGCTGATTACAAGGCTACCTTGAACAAAGCATTGCAAAAGAGCGCCTACCCAGTTCCAGTAGTGCAACACTTATTGCACTCACTAGGGCACGGACAAGTTTTCGCCAAATTAGACTTGGCACAAGCGTACCAACAGCTACCCGTAGATGCTAGCACAGCTGAAGCCCAGACCATTGTAACGCACCGGGGTGCCTTTAAGTGCACCCGGTTACAGTTCGGGGTGAGTGTGGCCCCGGGGCTATTCCAAAATTTGATGGAACGGCTCCTACAAGGGTTACCGGGAGTCGTACCCTATTTCGATGATGTGTTGGTATCAGGGGAAGATTTAAGAGAACTGGGGAAGCGATTAAGGAAAGTTTTGGCCATTTTTAGGTCGGCAGGATTAAAAGTCAAAGCAAGCAAGTGTCAGATAGGGGTCGAATCTGTTGAATTTTGGGCTATAGAATAGACAAAAGGATTCACCCACTGAGAGCAAAGTCAAGGCGATAAAGAGAGCCCCAGCACCCAAAAACAAGACAGAACTCCAGGCTTTCCTGGGTCTGGTAAACTTTTACGCCGTGTTTTTAAAAGACAAGGCAACCGTTGCTGAACCGCTGCATAAATTGCTTGGAAAAAACACTGCTTGGTCGTGGGGGAAGTCAGAGAATAGGGCATTTGAGGCAGTAAAAAGTTTGCTATCAAGCGATAGCCTGTTAATACAATACAACAACAGACTGCCGTTAGTATTGGTTTGTGATGCGTCCCCCTATGGAGTAGGAGCTGTACTTAGCCACAGACTCCCAAACGGCACTGAAGCCCCTATAGCGTTCTATTCACGAACGATGTCCCGGCTGAGAGGAATTACAGCCAGCTAGATAGGAGGCTCTCGCAATAGTGTCAGGGTGAAAAATTTCACGAATACGTTTTGGGAGAGACTTTGAAATTATCACTGACCACAGACCGCTATTGGGATTACTGGCTGGCGACCGCCCAACGCCAGTGGCACTATCACCCGGCTGACCAGATGGACTATTTTCTGGCCGCCTACTCTACAAACTGCAGCATCGACCTGGAAAGAGCTGGGGCATGCGGACGCATTGAGCAGATGCCCATTGCCGGGAAATCGAGGACCCTACTCCGGGCACCCGTTCTACTAATTGACTCTTGGGACTCTGGCCCAGTCACATCGCAGGAAGTGGCTCGGCCTCCTACCGGGACGTTGTTTTAAGAACTGTAATCGGTTGGGTTCAAAGGGGATGGCCCGCTGTGCCGGGCGACCGTTTTAGAGAGTTTGTAAAGAAAAGAGGGGAATTGTCTGTGCAAGGGGGGTGCCTGCTCTGGGGGGATAGGGTGGTAGTTCCAGAGAAGCTGAGAAAAAAAGTCCTGGAACTACTGCATGAGGGTCACCCAGGAATTGTAAGGATGAAGGGGCTAGCCAGGAGCTATGTTTGGTGGCCCCTAATGGACAGGGAAATCGGTGACAGGGTTGGCCGATGCCAGGTATGTCAGGAATCCAGACCACTACCACCTACGGCCCCAGTGTTGGAGTGGGAGAAACCCCAAGGCCCTTGGTCCCATACACATTGATTTTGCCGCCCTTTCCACGGCCAAACATTTCTAATTGTGGTGGATGCATTCTCCAAATGGCTGGAGATCATCTTAATGAAATCCACAACCGCGGGAGCTGTCATTGCAGCACTAAAACACCTTTTCGCCACGCACGGGCTACCGGACACCCTCGTGTCCGATAACGGCCCACAGTTCACCGCAGCATTATTTGAAGGGTACCTGGCTGAAGAGGGCATCCGACATGCCTCTCAGCGCCGCTCCACCCTGCGTCGAACGGCCTTGCTGAACGCTTTGTTCGGAGTGCGAAGAAGCGCTATCACGGCGGCCCGGCGATTGGCAGGCACAGATCGACGATTCCTAACCGTCCAACACAGGACCCCTGTGTGGCCACCGCCGCAGCCCAGCCGAGCTATTAATGGGGCGGAAGCTACGGTGCCCGCTAGACCGGCTACACCGAACTACGTGCAGGACGGGTTCAAAACAAAACCAGATAGAATCCGGAATTAAACATAGGAGACTCAGTGTGGGCACATAATTACAGCGACGGCCCAAGCTGGAAGAGGGGATAGTCATAGACAAACGGGCCCCAAATCTTATCTAGTGGAAATAGACGATGGCAGAGTTTGGAGGCGCCACATAGATCAATTAAGAAACAGATTGAGCGATAAGGCAGAATTAGGCGAGACCAGCCCTGACTATGATTTAATTAACCCCACAGCTGACTGGAGCAGAGAACAAACAGAAAGCGTAGAACCAAACAGAGACTTATCTGAGTCAGGCGAGGTCCAGCGACACCATCAGGTCCCTCTAGAGGACAGCAGGTCCGAGCCGGCGAATAATCCAGGGCCGGATGGCCGGGAGGAGGAGCTCAGAGGAACGAGAAGCCCCTCCGCAAGGCTCGACTCAACTCCAGAAAGTGAACTGCGCAGGTCCGGGAGAGTCAGGAGACGCCCCCCGTACCTGCGGGACTACGTAGAGAAGTAATATGCAAATATTGGCAAAGTGCCTTCTGGGAGGGAAGGAGTGTAATGTATTACTGTAAGTTTTGGCGGGAGTTTTAGGCGGGAAGTATCTCGCTTCTGATTGGATACAGCCTCTGGCTGAAGTGTATATAAGGAGAGGTTTTTCTCCAGAGTTTTGCTGGGTCACACTATATTAAAGAGCTGTTGTCACTAACCTGGTCTCCTGCCTCGTCAATACCCAAACTTAACACTACCCATGTGCAGAAAGGTTTTGCGCATGTGCAGAGTGTCCATGTGATGCATGCGCATGCACTTCCGAACTGGTAAGGAAGGTCAGTAGATTTCACCCCTGAGTAAATCTATGTGGACACTAAGAATCAGCAATGACCTGGTGGTACATAATTAATCAAATTCAATAACGGAAGTTAAATTTATTTCTGCCCCATCCCTAATTGTAATGAATAATTTATGCCAGAACAAATTATGATGTATTTCTGAAGACTCCAGTTACACAGTAGTTCATGAAGGCTTTACGTGCCATGTTATAAACTAGTAATAATAATTATACAAACTTTGGTGTTTAATTTATATATTAAAATATATATGGCCCAGCTGCTGGTATACCACAGCCTGGTGATGGTTCACAGACCGGGGGGGGGGGGGCAGGGTTGTGGACCCCTGCTTTAGTCTAAAATGCATGGACACTGTTGCCAGTAAGTAAAAAATATTACAGAGTTAGAAAGCTATAAGAGATCATTCTCTCAGTTTCTTTTTCCTTATACAGGTAGGTCTCAACTTATGCCCATAATTGAGGCCAACATTTTTGCTACTAAGTGAAACATTTGTTAAGTGAATTTTGCTCCATTTTATGACCTTTCCTGCCACAGTTGTTAAGTGAATCACTGCAGTTGTTAAATTAGAAACACGGTTATTAAGTGAATCTGGCTTCCGCATTGACTTTGCTTGTAAGAAGGTCACATGACCCCAATATACTGCAGAAATATGAGTCTGTTGGCAAGTGTCCAAATTTTGATCACATGACCATGGGGATGTTACAAGGCTGTAAATGTGAAAAATTGTCATAAGTCACCTTTTCAGTGCCACTGTAACTTTGAATGGTTGCTAAATGAACTGTTGTAAATAGAGGACGTATTCATTTTTTAAAATATTTTTTCCATTGCTTTAATGCAAACGTTTGCACCTATAGCTGCATTCTTAATTTTTAAAAATCTGAAAGCTTAATCCACTTACATGTGTTAAATTTCATTGCTACTTATTTATTAAATTTTTATGCCGCCCATGATCACTGCAAGATGACTCTGGGCAACTTTGATATTAATAAGTAGAATTTCACACAAAGAGAATAACTTGTTTTGCCTTTCTCTTACGTAGGTTTTGAAGATGAAAGGCCTGAGGCGGATATAAAAGATGGCAGTTTAGTTCAGCTGAATGTTCAGGATTCAAAAAGAGATTTCTAAGAGATAAATACTTAGCTCCTCATCTAATATGTCAAGCATTTATTAATCAGATTGGGGGAGAAATCTATCATATCTGCTTTCTTCCCCTTTCATTTTTGCTTTTAATTTGAAGTTCTTTTAGATTACTGAATGTGAAAAAAAAGTGTGAATTCCAATGCATTCCTGTTGTTTTTAAAAATATCTCAAATTCTCAGGAGTTATGCTTTTTAAAGAATACTAAGTACGGAAAATGATCAAATGAATGCTATATTATACTATCAGCCTTCACATAGTATGTTAAAACTCAGAGTTGTGCAATAGAGTAATGCCTACAAATAGTTCACCTGATTGGATACAAGCCAGATAAATTCTATGGATTAAATTAATCCATCTTTTTTCCGAAGTTTTATATCTAAAAACTTTACATTATCAAACTTTATCAAACTTTATCATTATATTATCATTATATATTTATTCTAATATTTTATTATTTGATGAGGAAAAATTAAACATAAGTATGTAGGATAATATTTTAATATATAAATTAAACACCAAAGTTTGTATAATTATTATTACTAGTTTATAACATGGCACGTAAAGCCTTCATGAACTACTGTGTAACTGGAGTCTTCAGGCATACATCATAATTAATTCTGGCATAAATTATTCATTACAATTAGGGATGGGGCAGAAATAAATTTAACTTCCATTATTGAATTTGACTGATTATGTACCACCAGGTCATTGCTGATTTTTAGTGTCCACATTGATTTACTCAGGGGTGAAATCTACTGACCTTCCTTACCGGTTCGGAAGTGCATGCGCACGTATCACGTGGACACGCACACCCTCTGCACATGCACAAAACTTTTCTGCGCATGGGTAGAGGGTACAAAATACATTACTTCCTGGTTAAAACCAGGAAGTAATGACAGCCGGGCAGGTGGGCGGAGTCTTGAATCACGATTGCTACTGGTTCTCCATACCAACAGCCAAGATCGCTACCAGATCAGGCGATCCGGTCCAAACCAGGAGCATTTCACCCCTGGATTTACTCCATGACAATCTGTCCCTATCCTGGCCTTTCATCTCTTCCAATGATGTTCCCGTTCCCACTGTAATGAATGGATGAATGGAGCACTGTCATTTTCCTTCCATCTTGCTCCTATTCTTCCTCTTTTTCTCTTTCATTGCAGTTTTCTCAGCATTAGAGACTTTTTCCAAAGAACTGGGTCCTTTACATAATATGTCAGAAGTAGGACAATTTGAGCCTGGTCATTTGTGCCTCGAGTGACAACTCTGGGTTGATGTGTTCAAAGATCCATTGGTTTGTTTCTTGACTCTTTACAGATTTTCATGAGTCTTTTCCAACATAACAATTAAAAAGTGTTGATACTCTTGATATCCTCCTCCCCCACTCCTTCTCATTACACATCTTTCAAAATTCACACCATTAATATTGTCTATATACATAAGGCAACATACACAAAATATTGCAAATTAAGATATTTCTTGTCAAGCTATGTATACTTTGAGATGTATTTTACGATACAGTTGAAGCTGGTGTTCGTCCATCCCCCCCACATGTCAAATTGAGACAACTATGATCGAAACCAAGATTCAATATTGTACATATACAGACGCTGGAAGAAATCAATTTTAACCTCATAAACATACATGGCATGTGAACTAGCATAGACTGGATCTCCGCTGAGCAAAACAGGTCTTGCACATATATAGAATAGCATTATAAGGTGCTTGTTGGTCTAAAAGCAAGGTTATTTACCTCTGTATTGATAGCCAGTGCCTTATCTGGACACATTTATATACTTTTCTTGGCAACATTATGGAAGTGTTTTGCCACTACTTTTTTATGGAATTTATTTCAGAAATAAAATATTATTCTACATAGTTACGTTTAATGTTTCCCAATCTAACCTGCAATCCTCAATGGTCTTCCATCCAAACAGCACCCAGAGCCAATCCTAAAAAGCTTTCAAAAAGAGCAGTCAGCACAGTGTAATTCAGCAATTCAGAAACCATGCAGTCATTATCTGCAACCTCTTTTTTTCAGTTTCTCAAGACTGCGTCTGCACAACGTTCTCCTTTTCGAATAACAAATTAACATGAAAATAATTGTGTTACCATCTTATTTTTATTATTAAAAAACACACAAAACAGTAAAACATGAAAATTCAATCCTGCCCTGAATGGAACTACTACCACCTCATAGTCATACCTGGTACACCTTTTCTCTCTTTCTGAAGATAGAAAGTCTGTGGCATAGATATCTATGGGATAATATTTTCTATGTTGTAGTTTCGGTTTTTAGCTGGGAAGTAGAGGAAGAATTATATTGATTTTTCTAAGTATCCCTTCAAACTTCTATTTAATTGCAGCTTATAATACAGCTGACCCTGAGCTAAATGGACCAATAATCTGGCTCAGTTTAAGAAAGGACTCTATGCATGCCTGTCAATTCAAGGTACTCGGCCTATTTAATGTGGGAAAATGGTTTTGTGCTCCTTTGCTGTGCCTGAGTTCTGCTGGTAAACTACTTTTCAGCATGATGGTTTGGCAAGGCTTAGTGTATCATGCCCAGTTTAACTCATGAAAAATAAACATAATTAAAGATGGGTTTCCAAATGTAATGTTTCAGGGAGGTAAATTATCTCAATGATCATCATTTAATGCACAAACAGTTTTTCTCACAGTTTTACATTTAATTCATATTTTATGCTCTCTTTGAGCCTACCACCGTTTACCTTCATTTTCCAGAATTCATTCACTGCTAAAAAAAAATAAAAAAATGCAAACTTCTGGAAATCTATGTTTTTCCTTTCCTTTTCAAACATAGTAAACATGGAATGATACTCCACATATCCATCAGCATATTGTTTTATGCTCATTAACTTTATCGGTTGCTTCCCTCAGCTTGAAGGGAAGAGCAGATTGCTTCTTGTTAGCTCTGGGATAGCTACACGGTCAAACCCATAGAGCTGAGGACAATTCTTCCCAAGCTGAACTCAGTGTGCCTCACTGCAACCCAGGATATAATTAACCTATAGATATGCTCCTATCAGAAACAACTTTTAAAACTTTCTGCATATTTGTGATCAGGGATCCATAGTCCAAAAAAGAAAAATAATGCTCAGGAGTTCTGTGTCGAATCCATCTTGTCTGATTTTGGGAATGAATCAATGCTGGTTAATACTTGCTTGAGTATTCCAGGACAGTAGGTGACATAAACATTGAAACAGTGACATAAACGTTGAGAATACAGTGATAATTCTGGAATGAGGCAGTGGAAAAACTAATCCAATAACCGTCACCAAAAAGTTTGCATGGATGCCATCATCAGGAGTCAGGCAACTCAAAGAGATCTTTGTGTTCACTTCCTGGAGTTATCATAGCCTGATACATTTCTCAACTAAAGTAAATATCACATCACCAGCAGCATCCAAGGTGACATCGTGAGGGCCCTTTGTTAAGGCATGTAACTAACAAAGTTGTATAACATAGTTCTTATATTTTGTTCCACATTTGTAGAAAAATATAGAAGCTTGATATACATGATGGAGTTGTATTATAACTAAGTCCAGTGTTGTGTTCCCACAACAGCCAACCGCATGTCTGTAAAATGCTCACATTAGGATAGGGGTGTCAAACTGGTGGCCCGCAGGCCAGATGCATCACACACAGGCCACGCCCACCCCAGCTCCGCAAAGGCAAAAATGTCACAATTTGATTCTTGCTTTCCTTTGGGAATATGTCATGTGCCGCGATTGAGTTTGACACCCATGTGTTAGGACATCCAATGAAGTAGTGCAGTCCTTGTCACATTTCTGCTGGGAAATGCCCAACCAGGAAGAGAGGAGGACTCAAGCGAGGCATTAGCCTTAAATTGTTGTGTAACTGCAAGAGAGCGAGCATTGATTCCCTGCCGCACTGAAGCTCCATGGAACCTTTTCTCTCTGTTCCCAAAGGAAAGCAAGCAGTCTAGGGAGATTCCTGAATTATAGGATAAAATATAAACTAATAAAATAATTAGTTAACTTGAACTTTACATGTCTGGTTGTCTGTGCTTGACAATTCTGAGCAACTAATATGAAACATCTGGTAATGGTGATAATCATGAGGACAATAAATTATCATTAGCCTTTCTTTCCACAGAAGATGGTGGTCTGTCTGTTGTGTGAAGAATGACTTCCCGGGGTCCATCTTCATTTTCATATTATTCAGCTTCATTGCGTGACCTCAGAGTCTACTTTTAAAAGAGATTAAATTTCTTTTGCAATATTCTCCATTTAATTGATATTTTTTATAAATCTCTAGATGTCAGAATTTTATATAACCTATCAAATAATATTGGTGAGAACAAAGTAGGTCCTGTCACTAAGATGAAAGAAATATCAATTAACATCTGATCTGAGGGCAGGATACTTTATAAATAGGGCATCTGGAAATCATTCAGATCACATTTATAAAACTTAAATAGTTTTCATTTGGCTATCAAATAAACTTAATTTTCAGTGAGGATTACTTCTGCTTCAGTGACCTTCGCCTACCTATTTTACAGGTAAGTGAAATTTTAAGATAGCAAAAACAGAGAAGATAAAAAATTACTTTTACCCTCCTGTGGGCAAAACTGACTGCAAATAAATTGATGAGGGAAGAAACCAGCAGAGTCAGAGGGAATCATCTAATGAATTACACTTTTTTAAAAAGCTATATTGAAAAAAAATCCTAATAAACTAAATTCAGGTATGGATTTTCACTCTAAAACTTAACATTTTGTACGTTACCTATTTATTTTATGAATTAATTGTTTAGGATAAGATCAAAAAGGCTCAGCATTTTTGAAAGGAGTTTCAAGGTCAGCTTGTAACTAGGGTAGATGATGGCATTTATTTATTATAAAATTTACACACCACCTATCTCACTATCTAATACAGGGGTCTCCAACCTTGGTAACTTTACGCCTGGTGGACTTCAACTCCCAGAATCCCCCAGCAAAGCTGGCTGGGGAATTCTGGGAGTTGAAGTCCACCAGGCGTAAAGTTACCAAGGTTGGAGACCCCTAATCTAATTGACACCCTGGTGGGTTTACAAATTAAAATCTATGTAAAAATAGGCAAAGTTAAAAACAAAACAAAACCGAGAAGTTGAAAAGATGCAGTGCCAAAGTCTTCAATCACCTCATACCATACCACTATTTGGATCTGCACGCTTATTGACTGAGCCAGATCTTAACTCTCCTCTGGAAGGCCAGAAGTGTGGGGGTAAGTTCACCTTAGGGGACAAGATGTTCCATTGGGTAGGGATAATGGCAGAGAAGGCTCTCTTCCTTGACCCCACCAGTCAAAATTATTTAGCCAATGGGGTACGCAACTTGCCACAACATGCCGTTCCTGACTGACCAAGGTGAGTAATAACCAACACCTTGAATTAGACCCTGAAGCAAAGTGGCACACAATGCAGCTCACACAGCAGAGGTATTATGTGCACAACCATAGGAGCAGTGATGGGTTTCACTTACCTTTGCTACCGGTTCACTCGCACATGCGCACTCACTTTACTCGCACATGCTCCACTTCTGCACATGTTGAATGTTGATGATGTCCAGGAGCCTCCTGCTGCCGCTGCTACCAGTTCTCCCAAACCAGGGTGAACTGGTAGCAACCCACCACTGCATAGGAATACTCAAAACTGCTCATGCCCCAGCACTTCACATCATCTACCGTTTCTGAATGCTTTTCAATTGTAGTCCCATGTACAGCATGGTACAGTAGTCAATCAATCAATGAGAATAGAGGTGGAAGTCCATATGGGGGATGACGAGTGCATGTGTGACTATGAGAAAGGCTTCCCATTCCAGGAAAGGGTGCAAGTGGAGCACAAAATTGAGTTGAGCAAGGACCTCCTAGCCATTACTTCCACCTGCTCCTTGAGCAGGAGTCATGAGTCCAGGAGGACTCCCAGATTAGCCCTTTCTTTAGGGATTTCTGAACCAATTGGGCAATTTGTAATGGTTGCCACTGAAAAAATGGCTTCTTTGAACAGAAACAGTCATTTGGTTCTAGGGCCAAGGCAGGTAAATTATGCTGTAACTAGAAACAAGCTAATATTTTTATAGACTTATAAAAAGATGTCAGAGTAATTATTTATATAAACAATTAACATGACTACTTCCATGTAAAGATGACAGATTAAAAAAAAAAGCTTCGCTGTAGACCTCAATCTATACTACAAGTAGTCCTTGACTTACAGCAGTTCGAAGTTATAATGACAAGTAACCTATAACCAATGGTAAATCACCATTTTCATGTGACCATGGGAATACTATTGCAGTATTCCCATGATCACATGATTTACATGATTTACATTCAGATGCTTGACAACTGACTCACATTTACGACGGTTGCAGTATCCTGGGGTCATGTGGTCACCTTTGACAAGCAAAGTCAATGGGGAAACCTGATTCAGTTAGCAACCGTGTTATACTAATTTAACAATTGTAATGATTCACTTAACAAATGTGGCAAGAAAAGTTGTAAAATAGGCCAAAACTCACTTAACAAATTTCTCACTTAGAAACATAAATTTTGGGCTCAGTTAAGTTCATAAGTTGAGGATTACCTGCATAGTCTTTGCACTTCAATAAATTCTTACCAGATTCTTCTCACTTTCAATCCAGTTAATCCTTCACAACTAGGAACAATATTACATGTCCGTCTTCGCTTCAAGCTTCTAGGCTGATCCTGGTTGGACTTCTGTGATGAACATTTTGCTGGACTGAGAAAGTGTTTGGAAACCTCCAATGATCAGGAACACTGTCCCCAGATTATGACTGGGGCTACCTGTAGGAAACTAGCAATTCCCTTGTTTTTTTAACAAAAATACTACATTGTTTACTATTCAGTTGGTCTATTTCTGAGCCAGAGTCCGAGCTGTAACATCCTAAAGGGAATTTTTAATAGAATAGAATAGAATAGAATAGAATAGAATAGAATAGAATAGAATAGAATAGAATAGAATTCTTTATTGGCCAAGTGTGATAGGACACACAAGGAATTTGTTTTTAGTGCTCTCAGTGTACCTAAATAGACAAGATACATTCATCAAGAATCATAAGGAACAACACTTAAGGATAGTCATAGGGAACAAATAAGCATATCAGGAAACAATCAAATCAATATAAATTGTAAGGATACAAGCAACAAAGTTATAGTCCTACAGTCATAAGTGGAAGGAGTTGGGTGATGGGAACGATGAGAAGATCAATAGTAGTGCAGATTTAGTAAATAGTTTGACAGTGTTGAGGGAATTATTTGTTTAGCAGAGTGATGGCCTTCGGGAAAAAACTGTTCTTGTGTCTAGTTGTTCTGTGTGCAGTGCTCTATAGCATCGTTTTGAGGATAGGAGTTGAAACAGTTTATGTCCAGGATGCGAGGGGTCTGTAAATATTTTCACGGCCCTCTTGTGAATTTTGAAAAATCAACATACTCCTTTTTGAATTGCCCTGGGATTTAAAACTTTGGAAAAAACCTTTCAGATTTGAAACTGTGATAAAGGAGGTCAAGATAAACTTTGATAATTTTCTATTGCAAATCCTAAATGTTTCATTCAGGCAGCCTTGTGATGACTTCATTGATTTGCCTGCTGCTGGGTTTCAACTGGTAGAGTGGCGTATCGTTTTTAATCATGCCTTTAATTTGCCTTTATTTCATTCTTCTTATTGTTAACCACCTTGTGCGCTATTCTTCAGTTAAACTCAGCCAGTAATTTTCAATAAATTCATTCTCCACAGTACTTTGGATTTCAGTCTCCTGGGAGAGTTGTGCAGTTTAGATGTTTTTATCAGCTCTTTATGGGCAGTGTAATGTATACCCATTACAATTACAGTGGAAAATGAAATAGCTCTCAAAAAGCAACCCCAATATGCATCCTTACCTGAATGCTAATCCTGGTGTATGCCATAGCATTTCAAGACATATAAATATATATAATCAGGCCTCATGTCCATCCACTTAGATGGATATACAATCTCAAATTCTTTTAAATATTGTGAAAATTGCCTAGGGCATTGTGATATTTTCTCTTGCTTTTCAAAGCTATTTTGATAAGTTCCACTAATAAAAAATCAGTACATATCCTCCACGTAGAGTTCAACACTGACAGTATACTCTCTCTCCTCAGAAATCTATAATTCTCGTTGCTTTAAAATATTAGTATATTCCATAGCTACCAATGACACTGCACATATACTCAACCCCACAACCCATGTTAGACGAGAAATGAGCTGCACTGAGAACATGACGCCCCTTGACTGGAATTACATTTCTTGCAACTATATTAGCCACATCATTTGTAGAACTTTTACTTTGGGAAATAATTCTATAGCTGTGGAAAAAAGAGAGAACATTAAATTTTGCTTAAAACAGGACTCATTCAAATGTTTTGATAAAGCAGATCTTATTCAACTGGCAAATAAAACATTATGGTTATTTTTCCCCCCATTAATTCATATATTTGTGGGATTAGAAATAGGGAAATCCAAATTCCTCCTCAACCAGAGGTAATATTATGTCAATTATTCTCCATCCTCCTACCTTTATAAGTCTTTTGCTATGGGGACTAGTAGGAGAAGGATGCTGTTTAGACCTCCCTCAAGAAAAGAAATGGTATGAATGGATGGATAGATGAACGAACAAACAAACATTACAGGGATTTCTAATCTAATGGTCAAATTAGTAGTTGAGGCGAAATATGAGACATGATTATGATAGCTTGCAAATCAGATCAGGCCAAATTGGAATCCCCTAAGCAGGACAGAATTCAGCAATTCACAATGGAAAATTGACCTGAAGCAGTAACTTCTCTTTTTTTGCTTCTCTGGGAATCTGAAGAGGCAGCATATGAAACCCATTAGACATAGCAAGGAGTGTACATTGCAAATTCTGCTGGCCAGATATATATTCACTATTTTTGACACAGCATATTGATTGGGCGTATTAATGTATCAGTCATCCCGTAACATTCAAGCAAAGCATCTATTTTCCAAGTCTGCAAGCGGAGATAGTTTCATAACAATAAAGAAATTAATGATGGCTCTCCAAGGCCCAGTTTGCACAGTACCCACTGATACATCATTATTATCATAATTACTAAAGAAATACGTGAGATCTCGGTATGGTGGAGAAAGCTCTGACCAATATCCAATCTATCTCCTCAGTCTGCTGAACAGGTGATAATTACTGATGGGCAATTTCAAGGACTCTGTTCTCTCTTATTATTTTTCATGCTTAAAGTGGATTTAAACTGACAGCGTTTCAAAGGGAGGATGCTGCCAAATAGAGGGTTATTTTCTATAATGAGGATACATCCTCACTCTCAGCACAGCATACCCGCTGACCACTTTGAGGACAGCGATGAAGGAATTTACCAGCTGATGTGCAATGGCCCTGCAGTTCCTTTGCTGATTGGAGTGCCATTTTGGGGTGCACTGATGAGATTGCTTTTTGCTGAAGGTATAGTTTTCCCTTCTATTTTTAATAATCACCACTCTTGAACAACTTAGACACTCCCGGGTAGTTTAGCCTTCCATTGCTATAGGGAGGTATTGTTTTCAGATTCCTTAATAGATTGAGGGAATAGTATAGGCAAGCATATCTCCACTTAACAGTTTTAACAGATTAACAGAATTGGAAGGGACTTTGTAGGTCATCTAGTCCAACTCCCCATCCAAGCAGACCCTTCACCATTTCTGACAGATGGCCGTCCAGCCTCTTTTTAAAAACTTCCAGTGATGAAGCTCCCACAACTTCTGATGTCAAGCTGTTCCATTGGTTGATAGTTCTCACTGTCAGAAAATGTCTCCTTATTTCTAGGTCGAATCTTTCCTTGATCAGTTTCCATCCATTATTCCTTGTCTAGCCTTTGGGTGCTTCGGAAAATAGTTTGACCCCTTTCCTTTCTGTGGCAGCCCCTCAAATATTGGAACACTGTTATCATGTCTCCCTTGGTCCTTCTCTTCACTAGATTAGCCATGCCCATTTCCTGCAACCATTAATCATATGTTTTAGCCTCCAATCCCCTAATCACCTTAGTTGCTCTGCCAAGCTTTTGACAAAGGATCACGTGTTACCAATAAAGGAGTATATTTGTACCTCAGGGTTGAAATGAGGAGTCTTGGTGCTCTCTGATTTCTTGCAAAGATCACATGGCATGCTTGTTAGTAAATACGTTGGGTGTGCTGGACAGCAGAGAGGTATATAACGGTAACCATATAGTTGATTTGAAAAAGATACCCAAAGCATGCTCATTAACAGTCCCTCAACAAATTGGAGAGAAGCTTCAGATGGGGTGCCATATGAATTAGTCCTCTGCTGTTCAATATTTTTATTTGTGATTTGGATCAAATTGTGAGAGGAACATTTATCAGATTTGCAGATGATACAAAATGGTATGGGATAGTTAATATCCTTGAAAGCAGAAATTACATTTAAAATGGTATCGATCCATTTGAGAACTCAACTGAGAAGTAACAATTATAGTTAATAGAGATGTAAAGTATCTCCACTCAGGACACAAAAATCAAATGGACAGATATAAGCTTGCAAAAAAAAAGATATGGGAATAGTGGTTGCAAACAGAATATGAACAGGCAAGTATAATTTGGCTTTAAGGAAGGCAGATGCCTTGGTCAGATCCTACTGTAGGAATTATTCCAGCTATGGGCACCACAATTTTAGGAGGATTTGGAGAAATTGGAACAGAGAATGACAATGAAGGTAATCAAAAGCTGAGTGCTGCAAGTTGGTACCAATTACATAGAGAAGTGGTGGTTTCATTTATTGAATATGTTAAACAGAGGCTAATTAGCTTCTGTTGATAATAATTTAAACTGGATTTCTTTTTCACATATGCACACATCAGACAATGGCTTATCCTGGCTGGAGAGTGAAACAGTACCTGTAGACAAAAATCAAAACCAGTAATATGCCTCTTTAAAGTCCTTGATAGGCAGAGTTGGACTGACTATTCAAGCCAATATCAAACAACCCATCACAATAGGAATAGGAATAGGAATAGGAATAGGAATAGGAATAGGAATAGGAATAGGAATAGGAATAGGAATAGGAATAGGAATAGGAATAGGAATAGGAATAGAATAATCAGAGTTGGAAGGGATTGGAGGTCTTCTAGCCCAACCCCCTGCTCAAGCAGGAGACCCTATATACCACTTCAGTCAGGTGGCTGTCCACTCCAGCCTTCTTAAAAGCCTCCAGTGATAAAGCATCCACAACTTCTGAAGGCAAGCCATTCCACTGGTTTCTTCTTCTGCCAGGAACTTTCTCCTTAGTTCTAAAGTAGGATCTCTTTTTGATTAGTTTCCATCTGTCCAAAGCACCTTCAGGATCCCCTCTTCTTTGTGGCAGCCCTTCAAATATAGGAACATTGCTAACATGTCATTCCTGGTTCTTCATAGCCTCTGTTAGATTCGGGCAATAACGAGGCAGGAGACCAGGATAGTGACAACAGCTCTTTACTATATGGTGAACCCAGCAACCAGGCTGGGGAAAAACCTCTCCTTATATACAGTTCAACCGGCGGCTTTAACCAATCAGCAACGTGCTTGTTTCCCGCCAAAACATTTAAAGATACATTACACTCCTTCCCTCCCAGAAAACACTTTACCCCCTATTTACATTATATTTACATATTATTTCTCAACGTAATCACGTAAATAGACTGGGCGTCTCCTGACTCTTTCGGACCTGCGCAGTACATTCCCTGGGAGTGGGTCGAGCTGACCGGAGGGGCTGTTTGCTCCTCTCAGCTCCTTCTCTAGGCCATCCGGCCCTGGATTATTAGTGGAGTCGTCCCCGCTGTTTTCTACTGGAACCTGTGTGCGTCGCTGGACCTCCGGAAACTCAGATAAGTCCTGCGATTTTTCCGGGTTTGAGTCAGCTGTGGAATCAAACATTGTATAGTCAGGGCCTGTTTCAACTAATTCGGTTTGTTCGGCTATGCGTTTCCGTATTTGGTCTATGTGGCGCCTCCATACTCGGCCGTCCTTTAACTCCACCAAGTATGACTTTGGGCCTGTTCTGTTTAGGATTTGTCCTGCTATCCAGGTTGGGCCTTCACCATAGTTGTGTGCCCACACTCGGTCTCCAATGTCCATTTCTCTTGTTTTTTCGATTTCCCCCTTGTAACCCTCCGGCGTATAGTTTGGATTTAAACGGTCTAGGGGGCACCTGAGCTTTCGGCCCATTAATAATTCGGCTGGGCTTCTGCCGGTTGTGACACAGGGAGTTCTGTGTTGGACGGCCAGGAAAACATCGATTTTTGTTTGCCAGTCGCCTGGCTTAAGTCTGGACAATGCCTCTTTTGCGCTCCGGACGGAACGCTCTGCAAGGCCATTCGTAGCAGGGTGGAAAGGCGCCGAGAGGGCATGTCGGATGCCCTCTTCTGCCAAGTACTCCTCAAATTGGGTTGCCGTGAATTGCGGGCCGTTATCGGAAACTAGCGTGTCGGGCAACCCATGGGTTACAAATAGGTGCCGTAGGACTGAGATCACGGCCTCGGCTGTCATGGATCTCATGAGAATGATTTCCAGCCATTTGGAGTAGGCATCTACTATTACCAGGAAGGTTTGGCCGTGGAAAGGGCCGGCAAAATCAATGTGTATTCTAGACCAGGGCCCCTGGGGTTTCTCCCATTCCCTAACCGGGGCCGTTGGGGGTAGCGGTCTGGACTCCTGGCAGGCCTGACATTTTCCTACCCTTTCAGCAATTTCTAAGTCCATTAAGGGCCACCACACATAGCTTCTCGCTAGGCCCTTCATCCTAACGATCCCTGGGTGACCCTCGTGGAGGAGATCCAACACCCTTTTCCTCAATTTCTCTGGGATCACCACTGATCCCCCATAGCAGGCACCCCTTGAGCCGAAAGTTCCCCGTTTCTTTACAAATTCTTTAAAACGCCGCCCGCAGCGGCCACCCTCTTGTACCCAACCAAGTACAGTTCTCAAAGTAATGTCCCGGTATGACGCCCGAGCCACCTCCTTAGACGTGACTGGGCCAGAGTCCAG
This sequence comes from Ahaetulla prasina, assembly GCF_028640845.1. NCBI lineage: Eukaryota > Metazoa > Chordata > Lepidosauria > Squamata > Colubridae > Ahaetulla > Ahaetulla prasina. Next base: position 152,176,568 of record NC_080540.1, read on the forward strand.
AGAGTCGATTAACAGGATGGGCGTCCCCGGAGTGGGGTCCTCGATCGCCCCTGGTAGTGGGCATCTGCTTAATCGTCCGCATGCCCCAACTCTTTTCCTGGCCGATGCTGCAGTTTGTAGGAGTAGGCTGCTAAAAGATAGTCCATCGGGTCAATCGGGCGAAAGTGCCACAGGCGTTGGTGATCGCCAGCCAGTAACCCTAACAGTGGTCTATGGTCTGTAACAATTTCAAAGTCTCTACCAAAACGATTCGTGAAACTTTTTACCCCTGACACTATAGCTAGAGCTTCTTTATCCAACTGGCTATAGTTCCTCTCTGTCGAGGACATCGTTCTGGAGTAGAAGGCTATTGGGGCTTCTGTGCCATTTGGAAGCCTGTGGCTGAGCACAGCCCCACCCGTAAGGGAAGCATCGCAAACTAATACCAATGGCATTGTGCTATGATACTGAATCAGTAAGCTATCGCCGAGAGTAGGTTTTTACTGCTTCAAAGCCCTAGCTTCCGACTTTCCCCAAGACCAAGCAGTATTCTTTCCCAGTAACTTATGTAGCGGCTCGGCAACGGTTGCCTTATTTTTCAAAAGACCGCGTAAAAGTTCACTAGACCCAGGAATGCCTGTAGCTCTGTTTTGTTTTTGGCGCTGGAGCCTTTCTTATTGCCTTGACCTTGCTTTCAGTGGGGTGAATTCCTTCCTTGTCTATTCTGTAGCCCAAGAACTCTACAGATTCTACCCCTATCTGGCATTTGTTCACTTTAACCTTTAGACCGGCTGACCGGAAAATGCCCAGAACTTTTCTCAACCGTTCCCCCAATTCTTCTAAATTTTCGGCTGATACCAATACATCATCGAAATAGGGACTACCCCGGAGCCCTTGCAGAAGTCGCTCCATTAAATTTTGAAAAGACCAGGAGCCACACTCACCCCAAACTGTAACCGGGTACACTTGAACGCACCTCTGTGGGTCACAATTGTCTGGGCTTCGGCTGTGTTGGCGTCTACGGGCAGTTGTTGATAGGCTTGGGCCAAATCTAACTTGGCAAAGACTTGCCCTTGCCCCAGCGAGTGCAGCAAGTGTTGCACCACGGGGACCGGGTAAGCGCTTTTTTGCAAGGCTTTGTTTAACGTTGCCTTGTAGTCAGCGCAGATTCTAACTGACCCATCTGGTTTCACTGGGGTGACGATAGGCGTCTCCCACTTTGCGTGATCGACTGGCACCAGAATCCCCTGATTGATGAGCTTGTCTATCTCCTTGTCAATCTTGGGTTTAAGGGCAAAAGGGACTCTCCTTGCCTTTAACCGAATGGGGGCTACCTGGGGGTCTAAATTGAAGGAAATAGGGGTCCCCTTGTACTTGCCCAGGCAGTCCTTGAAGACATCTTCGAACTCGTTCATGAGTGTGTCTTTTAGGTTAAAGTCACTTCTGTAGATGCCAGTCACTCCCATGCCCAATGCACGGAACCAGTCTAGTCCCAACAAGCTTGGCAGGGTCCCTTCGACTATCGTGATGGGCAGGGTCTTCTTGTGTGGTCCGTACTCAACGCGGACGGAGGTGGTCCCTCGAACAGGGATGCGATTCCCTTGGTAGTCGTGAACTCGTAGCCGCTGTGTTTGCAGTTTGCGTTTGGCGATTCTCGGCAAAGCTTTCGCAAAAGTGTCCCAGGACATGATTGTGATCGCTGACCCTGTGTCCACTTCTAGTCGGCACGGCACTCCTTCGATTTTCGGTTTTGTGAAGATTTTCTTCTCGACGCGGGTTGCTGCACGGCCTATTATCACGGTCGTTCGATTTGAATTCGCGCCCTTTTTGTTTTGACCAATCGCGGGTCGCCTTGCCGATCCTGCGCTCTGATTGGTTGGTTTGAATTTTCGGCGGGAAGGTTGGGGTGCTCGACAGACTTGAGCCAGGTGCCCCTTCTTCTCGCACCGCCGACATGTAGCGTCCTTGAACTTGCATCGTTGACGCTGGTGTTGCCCTCCGCAACTTCCGCATTCATCCCGGTCTTCTTTGCCCCTTCTCTCGGTGAGGCAAACTCCTTCCTCATCCTCGCCGTCTGATTCGGTCTGGATTTCTTCTTTGTGGACCGGGGTTGATGTCGAGCTCGCCGTCGGCGTGAGTGGCTTTTGTAGGGTTTCCGCCGCTTGGGTGGACATCTCGTGAGCTCTGGCTTCGTCCAGAGCGTTTGCCAGCGTTAGATTGCTTTTTGATAGCAGCCGCCTCCGCAAACGAATGTCTCTGACCCCACGGATGAGTTGCTCTAACAGCTCCTCGTCCAAGTCTCGGTACCCACAATCTTTGGAGGCTTTCCTCAGGGCGGCCATGTACTCGCTGATGGATTCGCCCTCTTGCTGTCTGCGCTCTCCAAATTCAAAACGCCGTACGTACTTGGACGGTGTAGGCGCGAAATGGTTCTTCAATAGATTTTGCAGAGTTTGCCACGATACCGATTGTACCGGCGTTGGCTCTGCCAGGGCTTCCGCGATGTCGATGACCTCGGGACCGCAGTGGCTCAGGAAATATGCCCTTTTGCGGTTGTCTGGGACTCCTTGCAGTTCGTTTGCCTCCAGGAAGCTCTCGAAACGGGTCATGTACGTTCCCCATTTCTCCCTGGATGGGTCAAACGGCGCGGGCGGAGTGTAGCTGGCCATCGCTGCGATTCTGCCCTGAGCTTTGCTGGGTTCGGTTCTTTCGTGCGTTCAGCTCGTTCCTGGTGCTCTTAACCTCGATATCCCACCTTCGTCGCCAGTGTTAGATTCGGGCAATAACGAGGCAGGAGACCAGGATAGTGACAACAGCTCTTTACTATATGGTGAACCCAGCAACCAGGCTGGGGAAAAACCTCTCCTTATATACAGTTCAACCGGCGGCTTTAACCAATCAGCAACGTGCTTGTTTCCCGCCAAAACATTTAAAGATACATTACAGCCTCCCTCAATAGTTTTGAACAAAACTTCGTCAAATCAGAATACCCGGACAGTCTTAAGACTTTCTGTGGTCTCATTTATTCGCTTATTTCTTTAGTTTAAAATTAACTTAAAGAATGATCCTTCACCAGCAAGTGCTTCTTAAAAAATGCTACAAAGGGCACAATCTTTTTGTCCCTGCGACATCCCATTGCGTGATTGGAGGCACAGTTAGAAGATTAGAGGCAAAGTACAGACCTGACCAGAATGGAGGGACATAGTATTAGATATTAAGTTGTGCAAACCCTTGAAGAGATATTTCATTTCTGCACAGATTTGAGTGTTGTACGAGCTCCAACATCCTCAGGCACTTGTGAAGGCAAAAGAGATCACATTTGCACATAGCTTTTACTGAGTAGCTCATCACCAAAGGAACCAGATGCTGGTGAAGAAGGCTTAAGGACATTCCTCACAGCCTATTCTAATGGATGAAGTCCAGAGGCATTTCAAGATGATTACAAATTGCTTGGTCAAGGCAAATCACATTTCTGTGTTTTGACAAAATGATTCCATATCACATGAAGCTGTTTCACCAAGGGAAATCTAAGTCTGCTTGCACAAGTCCATTACAAATCATTTATACTCTTTGGGTATCAAGCCATCATTTTTCAAAGTGCCAGTCTTAGAACACCTGGCAAGAGGATGTGCTGTGAGTAAATCTGTAAGCAGGGGAGGAAAAGTTTAATATCCAGCTTCCAGCATATCCCTGATTTGGGGAGAAAATTGACCAGACTAAATATTACACCCACCATCCCTTGCTCACAATGAGAACACCAACAACAATATACTAGTCCCGGACAAGTCATGTTCTTATTCTGCTCTATCAAACTGTAACAAGCAGGGAAATTGTATTTTGGCACGTTTGAGGTCGGAGCACTCTCCAAGCAAATGACTTCTTTGCTCTAAATTACCTCTGCAATACATTTTTATTTTAGTACTCATTCAAAAAAGCAAATAGAAAAATCCCGCTAAAATGATTAGCATGGGTTCTTTAACCAATGGAATGTATAATTTAAGTATTATTTGAATAAAATAGTACATGATTTAAAATAGACAGATTACTTAACCCTGCACTTTGAAAGATTTAAAAATTGCTAAGCTACTGCATTCGGAAAAGCTGTTCAAAGAAAGACTATATCCAGGAGATAATATTTACCTATGAGGGGCAGATTGGATAATTTCATACAGGAATTTGCAAGTGCCAGACTCAAGTATTTGTCTTTATATATTGTACAATGAAAACTCAAGGCGAACAATATAGTAAGATAAAACATTAAATGCACATGCTACACACACACACACAGACAGATGGAAAACTCTTAACAACCTCACATAGTGCTGTTTTCACAGTGTTGCTGAAAGCCATGTGGATGATTAAGTAAGGTCCAATGAAGCCGATTAAGGAAAGGGGAACAAAGATTCTGTTTTTGCCTTCGATGACATTTCATCTCTACCTTATCTTTAGGCTATATCAGGAAGATCAAAGACACTTTAAACTGCATGATTCTATGAAGGAACAGTATTGATGTTGGTCTTTGTATGAGCAGAGATCCTTCAGGTTCTCTACCAAGTAGTAAAAGCTTTCACTTTTGTCCAGTCAGGATCATATAATCAATTAAGAAAGATTCTCTACAATTCTCAGCTGTTCTGCTATCTCATTATGATCAAGTCAGGCCAGGGCCAATGCTTAGTTACCATATAACTCATTGTGTGTCAACAATGATCTTCCCCTTATGGGGTTATTTCAAAGGTGCACCCATCATTGCTGTAATCAGATCAATCCACCGTGTTGCTAGTTCTCTTTTTCTCTTTTTCCCAGCATTGTAGACTTCTCAAAAGTTCTAGGTCTTTGCATAAAGTATCCGATATAGATATATACTATTCTATATAGGTGCAATGTTGCCACACCAAGGCCTGTTGGTTTCTCAGCTTTGTTCTTGCACTTTTAATAACATGATTGCAGGAATGGTGCTTAATAAACATTTCTGTTATAGGGCATGCCTCGGGAGGGATCTTTCTTCTGTTCTTAATTAAGAGATCAATAGCCAGGTTAATTATTCCTTAGCCTCTTCACAATTTAATTTGTTAATACATTATTGTGGTTCCCTCTGAATTTTAAAGTTGCTGTTTTAATTTACTTTTTGTGCCTCGGTCCTATTTACTTTTTCTTTTTACTCAACACAAATGTATTGGAGCAACTGAATTGAATATTAGAGCATCATGAACCATGAGTGTCTGCAGAAGAGGCAATAACTAAAGAAATGCTGATATTAGTACGCAGGTACAACTAAATGGAATTACTTTATAATGTCAATATCATGTTGGCTTCATTGTGATTGGCTAAAGATACTGCTGCAATGAACCTGGAAAGTTCTTGAGTTGAGAATCCCCAAATTCCATGCCAGCCTTCGTCATAGGTGTGACACCTATCCTGCGCAGACTGCACTGGCTGCCTGTGGCCTTCCGGGTGCGCTTCAAGGTTCTGGTGAACATCTTCAAAGCGCTCCATGGCATAGGGCCGGGTTACTTACGGGACCGCCTACTGCTACCGGATACCTCTCACCGTCCCGTGCGCTCTCACAGAGAGGGACTCCTCAGGGTGCCGTCAGCGAGACAGTGTCGTCTGGCGACACCCAGGGGAAGGGCCTTCTCTGTGGGGGCTCCCGCCCTCTGGAACGAACTCCCCCCAGGACTTCGTCAACTTCCGGACCTCCGAACCTTCCGTCGCGAGCTTAAAACTTATTTGTTCATCTGCGCAGGACTGGATTAGTTTTTTAAATTCGTGGGTTTTTAAGGGGTTTTAAATGGGTTTTGAATGGGTTTTTAATGGGTTTTATTATTTGCTAAATTTTAATTGCGGCCAATTTGAATAAGTTTTTTAGTGGTATTTTAATAGTATTTATTTTGTACTAGTACTGTCATTTTATCTGGCTGTAAACCGCCCTGAGTCCCTCGGGAGAAGGGCGGTATAAAAATTTAAATAATAAATAATAAATAAAATAAATAAATAAATAAGAAACCTTGGCACATTTCATGAACTATCAATTAAAAAGGATCTCGAGATGAGGTCTTGGAGGAGTTGCCAGTTCTAATTGTGGATGAATGTGACTTTCATGTCCATAATTTGCTCTGGCTAGGCATACATATTTTACCTCCAAAGTCTCAAAGGAAGAAAAACTCATGTGTATAATGTATTGTTCTTGTTGATTACTGGTACTCTAGGTACAAACCCAATAACTCAGACTTGAAAAATCTTTCAGTGTAAGTAATGGAAAATGAGTACCAACTGCAGCTGGAATTTTCCTCCTGGATGCCTGTTGGCATGCTGCCAGGAGCGGTAGATTTTTGTAGAGAGTAAGGAAGATGGCCTTGATGGATACGTCCACATTTCACATAGGTATAAGAAGGGGAGGAGGTCCATCACAATCAGACCTGCAGAATTTTGTTATTATAGCTGTTCTCAATAAAAGTAGTCCTTAGCCTTCCTATGGAATTGATTCTTGATTTGTCTATCTGGTTAAGGTTTTTGGACAATTTTGGAGAAAGCTCTGCCGATGTTAGAAGGTGTAAATTTTATTGTGGAAAGGACCTTGGAAGCTTCCATATACTAGAACAGCAAGCTTAATATTGGGTTTAATGGCTACTTAGTATGACCTAATATGATGCAGTTTCCAGTCTTTCCTCTTCTAATTAGAAGAAGCCGGGCTTGACAGGTTCTGACCTTGCAACTCAAGAGCCCCGGGGGGCTCTTAAATATCTGCAGATGAATCTCAGAAAGAATAATACTAACAGTTCTGGAGCAATCAGGTCATCAGCCCCCTGTTGCAAAAACACACACAAGCTGAACCAGCTGGTTCAGAGGCTAGGCAGGAAAGAATTATTAGCCTTTCTGAATGCAGAATGATCAAGTGAGCAGAACAGAGATATTCAATGGGATTTTTCAAAAGGAAGAGGCACAACTCCGAAAAATGTCCTACCAGCCAATGAATACTTCAGCTTCAACCAAAACAATACAAGAGCACACAATAGATACAAACTCATGGTAAACCGATCCAAATTAGACTGTAAAAAATACCACTTTAATAACAGAGTGGTCAAGGCCTGGAATGTACTACCTGACTCTGTGGTTTCTTCCCCAAAACTTTAACCTTAGACTGTCTACTGTAGACCTCACCCCATTACTAAGAGGTCTGTAAGGGGCGTGCATACTGTTCCTGTCCTAATGTTTTCTTTTATTCGTATCCTTTACATGTATTTATAATTATGTTTACACTTGTATCTGTCATGAAATACATGCTTGATGAAATAAATAAATAAATAAAATAATAAATAAAACAAGGAAGATTAAACCAATGCTATAAAACCTGGGAGTGAGGTTTCTGTTAGAAAATAATATTCTAGGTCTGGCTTCCTGCGCATATGCTACTTTTGATTCTCTGATTCCTTTTGATTCTGTGACCATTCCCCAAAGCACCTGAAGGCAGGACAAGAAGCAATGGATGGACACTAATCAAGGAGAGAAGCAACCTAGAACTAAGGAGACATTTCCTGACAGTGAGGCCAATTAATCAGTGGAACAACTTGCCTCCAGAAATCGTGGGTGCTCCAACACTGGAAGTTTTTAAAGAAGAGATTGTACAACCATTTTGTCTGAAATGGTATTGGATTCCCTGCTTGAGCAGGGGATTGGAGTAGAAGACCTTCAAGGTCCCTTCCAACTTTGCTATTATGTTATTCTGATACAAGACTATATTCAACTTCAATTCTAAATCCTACATTTGTCTGCCTGGAACTTGGGGTTCCAAAGCAAGTCCTGTGGGTTTCCTAAACGTTTGCATCATTCTGGCATTATGGTGAGATTTTAACCTTCCTGGAGACCTTTGACCTGCACCTGTCTTTTTACATTTGTAGCTGCAAAGGACATTCAGCTACTTTGAAATATACCGCAATAAGGGAAAGAAAGCTATACATAACAAAGGGATGAGGGGAATTTGCAATAATGATGATTCTATCAGTCCCTTTCTTCTTCTGGGTTTCAGGGACATTCTTCTCTGGTAGCCTGTGAGGTCCCCTCATCTGGTCATATGATTACAAAGTTGTTTCCAAAAAGTCTCAGAGGAGTGTTATCATCCATAGCAGGAGGGCAGTGCCCACACCCAATCTGTGGAGTGGTGAACCAGAATTTCCTCTATGGGGAAATCTTTTTTCACCAATCTTGGGTGGGAAGTGTTACAGGTTCAGCATGGACCAGGGGCAACATTGATAGAAACCGATGGTTAAGTTAGGGAGGAGATGTAGGATGTGTGGCCATTTTATTTTGATTGTGGCCATTTTATTTTGAAGCATAGACCCTCCCCTTCCTGTCTTCTTTCAAATGCTTCAGCAAATTCCATATATGAAGTTATAAGCACCACTGAATCTTTGTCAACGAGGGTTTTATACAGACTACTCCTCCCTCCTTCCTTTTTTTAAAGAATAGAATTCTTTATTGGCCAAGTGTGATTGGACACACAAGGATATTATTTTTATATCTTTTATTTAATGTAAAGGGCCTTTCTCCATGGTTCAGGGGTTACATTCAGAGAAAGAAAATCAAATTTAATCTATTCATGACATTTTCCTAAATATTACCCAACAGACTACGGTGCCCACCTTAAGCAGGAAAAAAACTGGCTGAGTGACTTTGGACTAGTCTCTCTCTCTCTCTCTCTCTCTCTCTCTCTCTCTCAGCCCAAACTACCTCACAGAGTGGTTGTGGGAAAAATAGGAGGAGAAAGGAGTATTAGGTATGTTTGCTGCCTTGAGTTATTTATAAAAATAATAAAGGTGGGGTATAAATAAAATAAGCAGATACAATGGTGTGTCTTCCCTCTTTATGAAATGAGGAAATACAATTAAAGTAAATTGTGTCTTACAAGAAACATATATAATTCGAGATATAGGTTTTCTTCAGATTACACTTGTTGGTTATAAAACACAGGTCCTGGATCCTGAAATCCTCAAAAAACCAAAGTCATTTCCCCCCAAAGCAATTATTCCCCAAACCCTGTAACATATGTCTGCCAATTGTCAAAATGTACACATATTTTGCAACATTATGGATCCTATTTCTGTCTAAGATTGTGAATGACAGCTTTACGTGGCTGATGTCAATCTGCATGCAGGAGAGCAAGAATTACATAAACTTCAGGAAGGTATCTTTAAACATTAGCTTTGGGGTAAATGCAGAATCTTGAAAACCATCAGAGAAATTTCAGATCCTCATTTATTAATGAGTTAATTAAGAGAGAGTCTCTTTGAAATACTTCTTCCTGCTTTTCTTGACACCAGGGCTGAGCTGCCAATTATAAATTATATTATAAAATAAGCTACTAATGTACTCTCAAGAAAATTGGAGGAATAAAGTGGGTTGCCTTGAGCCACTAGAACAAAGACAGGATATAAATCTAAAAATAAAAGCAGCATATTTTTATTTATTTCACTTTCCCACCATCTTTATTATTTTTATAAATAACTCAGGTACCAAACATATCTTATACTCCCTCCTCCTATTTTTACCACCACCACAACCCTGTGAGGTAGTTTGGGTTGAGACAGAGTGATTGACCCAAAGCTACCAGTTGGCTTTCATGCCTAAATAGAATAGAATAGAATAGAATAGAATTTTATTGGCCAAGTGTGATTGGACACACAAGGAATTTGTCTTGGTGCATATGCTCTCAGTGTACATAAAAGAAAAGATACGTTCATCAAGGTACAACATTTACAACACAATTGATGATAATATATCAATATAAATCATAAGGATTGCCAGCAACAAGTTATAGTCATACAGTCATAAGTGGAAAGAGATTGGTGATGGGAACTATGAAACGATTAATTAAATTAATTAAATTAAATTAATTACTGCAGATTCAGTAAATAGTCTGACAGTGTTGAGGGAATTATTTGTTTAGCAGAGTGATGGCCTTCGGGAAAAAAACTAGGAAGTAGGAATAGAAGTCACAGTCTCCTGATTTCTAACCTGGTGCCTTAACCACTAGGCCAAACAGGATGTTAACTATTCTCTTTGCCATTGGATGGTAATGCGTGTTGCATCCTTTGTTTCCACCTTTAATAACTGAGCATGTTGCATTCAACCTCCAACTTCTGTATTCTTCTGAGTGAGTCTTTACATTTCTAGTCTAAAGCCTTCTTCCGATCCCGACACATTGCTTTAAATCTCATTCCTACACAAAGACAGCGTGAAATAGTTGTCATGTAATAAGAAGCCAGTCTTTCAAACAAATCTACTTTTTCCATGCCAATGTCCACAACCTCTTTCATTCTTCAATTGTTGGTTTCCAGCCTTTAAACATTCCATATTAACACAGCAATTACAATGTGGCTGCTTGTTTCCTCAGAACTTGGATAAAATATTCATTCCCCGTCATGTACTTGCATAATGTTCAGCTGCTTTGCCTATAATGCACGGGCTATAAAACCAAGTCACCCAAATCGATAACCAGAAAGTATCACATCTTTAACATAAATTATGTAGGGACAATTAATCCTCGGTTTCAAGGCATGTTACCTTTCACTCCCCCCAGTTTAAGTAATTTAAAAGATAATTTCCCTCTGGAATTAAGGAAGGTAGAAAAAAGAAGAAGAAGAAGAAGCATTGTACTCCGTGCAAACTAAGTCCAATCAGCTGTTCCAGTGGAAGTAGTGGGGAGGGATAAGACTTCAACAATCTTTTGCACGGACTGATGAAAAAGGCATCCTAGGATTGCTGCCTGATTTAGCCTGCTCATATTATTTTACTGGCATGATGGGGAATGATAGGCTCAGTGCTGAAGCAAAATATTTCACGTTGCGTTCCAACACAAAAATATTTCTGGCAGCCTAGCTGGTTCAGTTGCTTAGAACAGCCCAACTCCCGGGCTGTGACCCAGTGCCAGGCCGCAGCCCATTTGAAACCGGGCTGTGGAAACTGTAGGCGAGCGCATGCATGTACATGCTTGCGTGTGAGATGCTGCATTTTTAAAAGCAGCCTGCACACATGCAAAACCACCCCCTCCCCCTCCCCCTCTCTGCCTCCTCTGCTGGTCCACTGAGCTGTAAAGATTAGAGACCACTGGCTAAGAACCTCAGAAGAAGCTAGGTGATGTCAAAGGCTGCAGAGCCCCTAACCAAAGCAATGATGTTAGAACAATGATATGCAAAGCTAAATGTCTATGGAGATTCTCAGTCATCCAGGTCATGGTTGTCCCAAAGGACAACCTTGTTGTCCTTTGGGACAACAAAAGAGGCAACTCTGGGACAAAAGAGGCAACTGGACTTTCTGGTTTTTCTTTGAAGATCTTTCGCTTTTCATCCAAGAAGCTTCTTCAGCTCAGGCTGGAGGGTGGAGAAAAAGATTGCCTCTTGAAAAAGCAGCTTTGGGAATGACAGGCAAACTTTACCATTAGATGTTTTTTCCCCCCAGTAACTGCAAAGTTACATTTGCATGATGATGTAGCCATGCACATCTTCTCATTTGCCTCTGTTGCCTTCTCTCCCCACAGATGAGAAATCAGGGGAAGGCCGACATCTCCTCCAGAAATTGCAGATCTCAAAATTGTAAAATCTCTTCCAAAGAGGAGACAGTATGTGTGTGTGTGTCTTGGGGGGGAGACAATTATGACAGGCATGGCAGCCTTATGGAAATGCCCTGGCTGACATACATAAATCAGATGTCAGAATGCATGTGCCATCATTTTAGTTTGTTGCAGAAGCTGCTGCACTCATACAAGTAGTCCTCAATTTACGACCACATTTAGGAATCAGAATTTGGGTCACTAAGCAATGCAGTTGTTAAGCAAATCATTATGTGACTGGACCTGATTTTAAGATAATTTTTACCACATTGCTAAATGAATCATGTGATTGTTAAGTGAATTATACATTAATTTGTCAATTGGAGGGCTTAATGACAATTAGCCATTAAGCCCTCCAGCTTCATCAGTGGACTTTGTTGGAAGCTGGCTGGGAAGGTCACAATTTCAGACAATGTGACCGCAAGACACTGCAGCAATCATTGTAAATGCAAGCAAGTCGCCAAGTGCCTGAATTGTGACCATGTGACCATGGGGGTGGCGCAATGGTTGTAATTTTGAGGACAAGTCATAAGTCAGTTTTGCCAAAGCCGTTGTGACTTTGAACCATTATTAAAGGAATGATTGTAAGTCAAGGACGACCTGCAGTGATTTGCATCAGGTAATGTTGATCAGAAATCCCTCCGTGGCCAAAAGGTTTTCTTCTTTTATGAAGCACAGATAGTGCTAGACTTACAACGCTTCATTTAGTGACTGTTCAAAGTTATACCGGTTCGCGCTAGCCAGATAGATCCAGCCAGATTCCACCACTGCTGTAAAGCACTTTTGCTTTGCAAATGGAAGCAAGCACATTTTCATAGATGGAGATACAGTTTGTAAAGTTAGGAAATACTGTCTCTTCCCTTTTTTGTAGTAGCTTTCTGTCTGAGCAGCCATTTCTTCCTTGCTTTCCAGCAGCTCTGCTATTGCTGTTTACTTTTCCGCCACTCCAAATCTTATCCTTCAACCCTATGTTTGTCTATTGACTTCCTAGCAAACAGCATTATCTGTTGCTAAGATGAGTCCCTCATGCAGTTGAAGACCTTCTCAGGTTGCAATTCCAAAGCAAACGCCCACTGCCCAGAAGCCTGGGGTTAGGTTTTTCAGAATGGCCCACAGCTTGAATTTAGGAGAAGCTTTGCTTTGAGGCAAAAGTCCCAAGCAAATTAAGTCAGATATCAGCTGCATGTCTTGTTTGCAGCATCTGAGCAGCAACATATACTGCAGTTTTGTGTTTGATGAATAAAAAGTTATTTCAAAGTTCTGAACTGGAGGATAAAGTGGGCTGGGTACACATGCAGTTCAGTTCCCAGTGGGGAGAAGATACTGGAAACATGGAGGCTGATTGCAAAGATGTTTTAATGGTAAACAGGACCATATGGGTTTGAGATCCTGGGCAGCTGAACACATGGAGTGGAGAGTAAGGGTTATTTATACCCTCTCTTGGGCTTTAAACTTAAGCTTCCTGTTCCTGTGGCAAGAGCATGTATTCTATTGGTAGCTGTCAAACTCCCATGGGGCTATGCTGGGGTCATAGCTGATTTTGTAGGTTATCTGAGTCAAGCTTGGTTGAAGCTTGGGCTGATGCAATGAAGGGGTTTTGTTGTGCAGTTTCTATTGTGGCTGGATGGCTTTGCCTTGAAGGATAATCCCATCATCCTGGAGCTGAAAGTCGTTTATTTTGTAGATAGGCTGGCCCAGTCCTTCTCAATGGGCACCAAATATATGCTGGGGGCAGGGAGCTGAAGCTCTGAGTTTCTGTCTTTAGAAACATGTTTCTCCTTTAGGGAAAATATAATATTCTGCCTTTTTAATATTTCCTAAAATATTTCATTCTTCTAAGAGGAGTGGGTGCTAACTTTCTATAGTTCTAATCAGAGGTGGGTTTCAGCAGATTCTGACCAGTTCTGGAGAACCGATAGCAGAAATTTTGAGCAGTTCGGAGAACTGGTAAATGCCACCCCTAACTGGCCCTGCCCTCATCTATTCTCTGCCTCCGGAGTCCCAGCTGATTGGGATGGAATGGCGATTTTGTAGTAACCTTCCCCTGGAGTGGGATAGGAATGGAGATTTACAGTATCCTTCCCCTGCCACGGCCACCAAGCCATGCCCACAGAACTGGTAGTAAAATGTTTTGAAACCCACCACTGTTTCTAATGTGTTTGGGTGCAAGAACCCAGCCATATAATTTGTAAATCATGGCTTATGCTTTAGTGTGACACAATGACTCACCAGTTTACGGATTCTATAAACCATAGTTAAACGACATGCAATCTTTACCAAGGGCTCCATCCTATGGATCAGTGTTTAAGGTACTTTTAAACTAGGCCTATTAGTCCTGTACAGAAAGCAAATCAAACTCTCTTCTTTGCAATCGGGTAGCCCCCCTGATTTCCCACACAGATCTGGGGGGCCCATTTCACACAGGCTCTTTGCAGTGCTCAAAATCAGCTTTGGACTCAGGACATCCTCTGGATTTGACAGCTAAGCAGAGTTAATTGAGGTTCGGTTGCAATATATCCCCAAAATGTATTTTTGCAACATACTGCAGAAAGGGTGATCTTTCTGTGGGGAATGAAAAAGCTATGCAGAGCTTGCAAGTGATCTGTTTTCCCACTGGCAGGAGTGCTGGCTTTCAACCCATTTGCTAAACTCAGCCCCTTGGGTTCAGCTGACATAGCATTTTGTTCACAGGGCCTTCAAGGGACAAATGAATGCGGTTAGAGGACAGAACTGTTGCCTTAACTGTTGCTTCCAGATCCAGGTAAGACAGAAATAATTTTACTATTACATTTAATTTCTGCACTAGTTAAAGATAATTTATATTTTTAAATTATTTTACAATTCCTTCATGTTTTAATTTGCCAGCTTTGCTGGCTGAGGGACTCTGGGAGTTGAAGTCCACATGTCTTAAAGGGACCAAGGTTGGAGACCCCTGATCTAGTTTATTTGTAATTTGAATAAAGAACCTAGGATAATAATAATCATGATAGAGCACAAGCTCCCAAGTTATCTTCAAGGGCAACTTTATGTCCAACATGTCATGATAATCCAGACAAGACATAACCAAAGAATGAGTAATCACAGCTTCCCTAAATCTTTCCTAGTTTTTATAAGCTCTTTACCTGCACCATATTCTTTGAGGTTCAAATAGTTTATTTGTAAGGATTTGCAGAGCCTGCTCACAGACATGTTTGCAGGGCTCCCAATGTATCACAATCTGCTGAAGACCAAATACAGGTAATCCTTGAGTCACGACCACAATAGAGCCCACAACTTCTGTTGCTAAGCAAGAAAGTTGTTAAATGAGTTTTTATGACCTTTCTTGCCACAGTTGTTAAGTGAATCCCTGCAGCTGTTAAGTAACAAGGTTGTTGAGTGAATCCCGCTTCCCCATTGGCGTTGCTTATCAGAAGGTGGCAAAAGGGGATCACATGATCCCAGGGCATTGCAACTGTCATAAGTATGGGTCAGTTGCCAGCTGTCTGAATTTTGACCATGGAAACAACCACGGGAAAGCTGCAACGGTTGTAAGTGTGGAATAAAGGTCATAAGTCACTTTTTTCAGTGCTATTATAACTTCGAATGGTCCCTAGGTGAACTGTTGTAAATCGAGGACTACCTATACCAGGGGTGTCCAAACCTGGCAACTTTAAGACTTGTGGACTTCAACTCCCAGAATTCCTCAGCATGCAGGAAGAAGCTTTGCTGGCTGAGGAATTCTGGGAGTTGAAGTCCACAAGTCTTAAAGTTGCCAAGTTTGGACACCCCTGACCTATACCAAGAACAGTCATAGGTATTCCTTGCCAAAAGCAGACTTGAGAAGGTGGCGGACAAAAAAGCCTTCCAGCATTGCAGCAGATTTGCTTACAGCCGAAAATAAATTCTCTATTACCAGCAATTCTGGAAGTCTGAAGATACGTTGCCTCCTTCCTTCCTCAAATTCTCATCATTTCCCATGCCAATTCCACTTCTTCATCTCTTTGCCTTTAAAGTAACTCATACAAATATTCTTAGTATAGGAAAAATAGTAAATTTTACAACTCAATCAATCCTATCAGGGAGATATCTCAAATTTTAAAAGTCTTTTTGGAACTGTCTCTAATATTTTCTCCAGGTTTCTTTTCCTTAATCTTCTAAGCAATATTATAATGCTGGCTTGAAACTAACAATGGCAGCCAGAGCAGTCAATATGTGTTGACTCTATATCTGAGTCACAGTCTCATATATTTGTCTCGAAAATGTTAAAGAGAATCTCAAAGTTTGAAATACAAAAACCAACTGGAATTTATTTGAGGGTAATTGTGTAAACATTGAACTAAATGTTATGGAACTAAATGTGTTAGCTATAGAACATTAAATAACTAATTAATTGGTGTATAGCTCCGTCTTATGCAATGTTATAATCTGAGAAAATTGATCTTTAAAAAGGGGGAATGGCTGCCACCCTCATTTAAAGCTGGAATATAGGCATCTCCTTATAATCAAAATGGTAACAAAAGGTTTACAGCATGTAGAACAGCAGGTCCTATTGCCAAAGAATATCTCTTTATGACTTCCTGTTCTTTTTTATCTGTTGTTTTATCAGCATGCTAGATTTTTCTGCTGAAGATACAGCAGAGGAAGAATAATAGGACTCTATGACTATTTTACAGAAGTTTTGTTTCCCTGTAGTTTTGAATTTAATCAAGAAAAAGAAGAAAGCCAGTGGTATATCATAGATAAGCAAAAGTATGCTTTGAGGGGGAAAATCTTTAAATCATGTTATATCAGCCGTTTCTTATACTGAATCTTTTAAAAACTGACCATCTTGGGAAATCTTCTTGAGTGTAGTTGTAGAATTTCAGTGGTGGTCAAAATATGTAATAATGGTATGGTTTTCTTTCCTTTGAATTATGCTATGCATTATCTCTCTTTTTCAGCAAGATTTTTTTTTATAGCAAATTTCTTTATCTCTGAATTGTTGAATTCAAATATACAATATATGTGCTCTATGCTTGTATGGTGGTTGTGTATGTTTAGCACGCAGTCACACATAATTTTGGACCTGCTGATTACATACAAGAACAGAACCTCATGCAAGTTCTTACATACAAGAACATACATATAAGAACCTCATGCTGGCTCTTAAACATGTTATTGTCTATGTCCATAAAAAGGAGATTAGGCCAAAGCACGGAAACAAGGATATACCATGCAATTTATTTCCTTTAGAAAATGAAAGCTAAGTGTCAAAGTGACCCATCAGAACAAGGCAGATTTTCACTACCTGTTGCATAATAGACTAAGCTTGAAATGTCTTCTTGCATGCTCTTTGAGCAGACATTCGTTAACAAAAAGAAATCACATTATTTCAGATTTGGTGAGTTGCATCAGACCGCTGCTTCTTTTATTTCTCTTTAATCTGATACACTGGTTAGCGTCTTCAGTCTATAGAAGGAAGAGACTCATAGTGCCACCTAATCGGAGTTGCTCACCTGGAAAATTGTAGTACTTTTTCCATATTACCACAATAGAGATCATTTGATGTAGAAAATAGGCTAGCATACAAAATTTTGTCATGGTGTTTGGAAGGTTTGGGATTTAGCTTTAAATTCAGGTATCTGGACAAAAGATAAAACACATTCTAAGCTTAGGTTATTCGCATTATGCCGATTGTTATGTTACTCTTAATAATGCTTTTAGTATAGATAGTGCTTTTCTATAGCTTACTGAGGGAAAGGGGTGAATAGCCTAAACTGGGTAAGCTAGGAGAACAGAGAGAGCTGCTATGCAGGCAAAGAAAATCTAGCTGATAAATCCAATATCTCATTCCCAAATGCAGAACACAATAACATTCCTCCAACCACATTTCTGATCTGTGGGTACTGAGGACTACTTCCATTACTTCAATTTATTCAAATCCTACAGGTGTTATATGTGAGACCTTTATACTTTGTGACACAGCAGCTGATTGGCTGACAAATTTCTCCAATGCCACTGTGGACTCTGGCCATGTGCCTGCTGCCTGGGCCACGAGTATTGTTGTTCTTTTTAAAGAACAGAAATGACCCGGCAAATTATTCCAACTACTGACTAGTCCACCTCCTGTCATACACAATGAACATTTTTGATCCTCAAACACAACCTCCATGACATTGTTGACATCGGTATTGTTCAGTATCCATATCAATCACATAAATCCATTTTTGTGGTTTGGATGCTCACGGAGAAACACAGAGAAAATAAGTCATTCCAGCTGGCTTTCACAAACCTATGTGCTACATGACCATAGTGTGTCCAAATGTTCTATTCTAATAATAGTAGTTGATTGAGAAGTGCTGTTGGCCTTTCCAACATCTGCCACAGTGGTGCAGTGGTTAGAGTACAGTACTGCAGGCTACTTTTGCTGCCTGCTGCTGCCTGCAATTTGGCAGTTCGAATCTCACCAAGTTCCAGGTTGAATCAGCGTTCCATCCAGAGGTGGGTTTCAACAGGTTCTGACCAGTTCTGGAGAACTGGTAGGGGAAATTTTGAGTAGTTCAGAGAACCGGTAGTAAAAATTCTGACTGGCCCCGCTCGCATTTATTCTCTGCCTCCCAAGTTCCAGCTGATCAGGACAAAATGGGGATTTTGCAGTAACCTTCCCCTGCCACACCCACCAAGCCATGCCCACCAAGCCATGCCATACCCACCAAGCCACACCCACAGAACCGGTAGTAAAAAAATTTGAAACCCACCACTGGTTCCATCCTTCTGAGGTAGGTAAAATGAGGACGCATTGTTGGGGGCAATATGTTGACTCTGTAAACTGCTTACAGAGGGCTGTAAAGCACTGTGAAGTGGTATATAAGTCTAAGTGCTATTGCCATCTTTCCTTTAGAAGTTGGTGTGCACCAAGGTTTGTCATTATTGCCATTGGTATTCATTGTCATCATGGATACCATCATATGTGGCCTCATCATAATGCCTCCTGGGACTTATTCCATGCCAACATTGTCCTGCTCACAGATAACACCAGGGAAGAACTGCAGCAGTGTGCCACACATGGAACAACCACCATAGCGAATTTGGTTTGCATGTCAGTACCAAGAAGACTAGCCTAAGCACCTCCACCATCCAGTTCATCAACAGAGATCTAGTGAAGGCAAATTCTTTCCACTAAGTAATGGAAAGAATTTGCCTTCACTAGATCTCTGTTGATGAACTGGATGGTGGAGGTGCTTAGGCTAGTCTTCTTGGTACTGACATGCAAACCAAATTGCAACATGGTAGTGGCATTAATGAGGAAGTGCGTAGGAGAAGTAATGCATCAGGGCTGGGGTGGAAGGAGATCACTGGAGTCCTCTGTGATAAGCGTGTGCCAATTCATCTAAAAATCAAGTGTACAGAATGAGGGTCTGCCTAGTAGCCTTGTATGGGGCTGGCCAACCACCAAAAGTGTTAGAATAGAGTAAAATAACAGAGTTGGAAGGGAAGTTGGAGATCTTCTAGACCAGGGGTCTGCAAACTTGGCTCTTTTAAGACTTGTGGACTTCAACTCCCAGAGTTCCTCTGGGAGAGGAACTCTGGGAGTTGAAGTCCACAAGTCTTAAAAGAGCCAAGTTTGCAGACCCCTGGTCTAGTCCAACCCCCTGCTGAGGCAGGAAACTCTACACCATTTCAGACAAATGGTTATCCAATCTTGTCTTTAAAACTTCCAGTGTTGGAGCATTCACAACTTCTGCAGGCAAGTTGTTCCACTGAGTAATTGTTCTAACTGTTAGGAAATTTCTCCTTAGTTCTAGGTTGCTTCTCTCCTTGATTAGTTTCCACTCGTTACTTCTTGTCCTACCCTCAGGTGCTTTGGAGAATAGTCTGACTCCCTCTTCTTTGTGGCAGCCCCTGAGATATTGGAACACTGCTATCATGTCACCCCTAGTCCTTCTTTTCACTAGATTAGACATACCTGATTCCAGCAACCATTCTTCATGTTTTAGTCTCCAGTCCCCTAATCATCTTCGTTGCTCTTCTCTGCACTCTTTCTAGAGTCTTGACATCATTTTTACATCGTGTTGACCATCCTTTACATGCCATAGAGATGCACATGCTCTATTGGTCATTAGGCATTTTCCTTCTTTACCACATCAGCAGAGATAACAGTCTGGCTGTGGATGGTCACCACGGCCATGCTCTATGAACAGCATTCCACACGGTTTCCTGCCCTGCTTACCACTTTAACACTGATGGCAAATGCCCACACAGAAGACTACAGCAAAAGTGGCAGGAAAATGGAAAAATCATCCAGTTGGACCCAGTTGCTGGGTTCAGTTGCCTGAAATGGGCTTTCATTGATCCAAAAGGCAGAACTTGCTCCTGAAGGAAAACACTAGGATGAAGAATAGAGCCCAAAAGAAAGATGTTTAAGTGAAAATTCAGCAACTTTTAGCAAATAGTGAGGAAAATAAATAATAGGTGGGATAGGGCAGTGGTCACCAACTGGTGGTCCATGGACCACTGGTGGTCCACGAGAAAATTTTGGTGGTCCACAGAAAAATTATTTGCATTTTTTATATTGAAGGGGGCCTCAAACTACGGCCCCTGGGCTGAATACATGCAATGAACATTTGGATTGCTGCAGAGAGTCTCCTCCTTCAGGGTCTTTTGTGTGGGTTGGAGGAGGAAAGAAATTCTGACCTGAAGTCTGCTTCAGCCTCCTGGTGTGGGGCTTTGGGTGAAGGCTGGAGGGAAGTGCTGGTGGTGGTGAAGAGCCAGAGGGCCTTGTTCCAGTGGGACTGCCTCATGGCCTGGAACTGGCTGACCATCTCAGCTTGCTGAACCTGCAGGCACCAGTACCTGGCCTTGCGCTCTCACAGGTCTTCTCTCTGCTTGGAAAGCCTACGCTCCTAATCCTCAGTGAGGTGCTTCTGCTGAGCCTCCTTCTCGGTCACATCCAATTGGAACTGAGCCAGCTGTTTTGCCAACTCTTTCTCGTGGTGGCTGCTTAGCTCCAACAACTGCTTCCTGTTGGGGCCCTAAGGAACCCAGGTGGAGAGGCGAGGAGTAGCTGGGTGGGGAAGGGCGAGTAGAGGCCGGCGAGGCGCCCCTTGATGTGAGTGACATCAAGTTGGCCACACCCACCCAGTCACATGACCATATAGTCACGCCCACCCAGCCAGTCATTAGGCAGATTTATATTAATGGTCCGTGGGATTTAAAATTATGAATTTAGTGGTTCCTGAGATCTGAAAGGTTGGTGACCCCTGGAATAGGGAACAAGCCATCGGTTAGTGATTTTTGGTATAGTTTGTATGCTTCTCATTAGCTTTACACTGTTTTGTAACAGATACCAGACTGACTGTTTACTCACAGCAAATGAGCCATTAAACTGAGCCTTAGAAGATAGTTAACAAGAGACACTTCTCCAATTGACTTTATTGCTGGAGTAATTAATGACATCCACATTCTCCACTTTAGATAAGATTTAGCTCTATGTTCCTTGCTTAGTGCTTCAAACATTTTCCTCATGAATGGCTGCATCTACTGAAAATCTGTTTAGAAGCAAACACTTGCTGTCTCTCTGCATTAATGTGGTGTGCTCACAGATGTTTTCCTATGCAGGTATTTTGTTAGCCTGATCTTGTGCCTCAGCTTGAGTGGCTTCGAGGCAAACAGCAGTTTGTCTGGCAAAAACAAATGCTACATCTTAAAGATATCACAAGAGGTACCTATAACGTCTTACAAACACAACAAATACACCATCAACTTTTTTATTGGGGAGTCATGAGACGTTGTTCAGTTGCCCAAACACTTTTGAAATTCCTTTTAAGTGCTAACTCACTGACAAAAACTAATTATCTGCATTTAACTAGTTGTGCCAAGAAGAGAGAGGAAAGTAGGGAGGGAGGGAGAAAAGAGAGGAAAAAGTAAGGAAAGAAAGAAAGAAAAAAGAAAGAGAAAAGGACGAGAAAAGAAAAAGAAGGAAGGAAGGAAGGAAGGAAGGAAGGAAGGAAGGAAGGAAGGAAGGAAGGAAGGAAGGAAGGAAGGAAGGAAGGAAGGAAAAAATAGATTCTGATTTTTTTCCCTTTATTGAAGTCATTACAAACAAACTAATGCATTGGAAAATTAGTCTCCTCTTCTTATTCCTTAATTTTTGGATTGCTTCTTTTTAACTACTGGCAATTTTATCAATTAGGCATTCCTGTAATGGCCAGAAATGTATTGAAGTTATACATATTCTTCTTTTCTTCTTTGCTAATTGTCATATAACTGCATACAAGCACTGGGATATTTGTAGAAGCATACTGTACCCACAGATCTACATAAGTTGAATGTTAAATCTGTTGTGTATTGAGTTCGAGGAATTACTGAGGCGACTACGAGCGTATTAGCAAGCAACCTTTAATGAAAACCAACTTCGAATAATAACGGCTCGGACCTTGCGTTTGACAGCTCTTATATAAACCTGCTGTCAAACAGGAGAGCCAATCAACACACTAAGAATTCCCGCGCATTGGGTTGCCATGCGTCTTAACCAATAGGAGACCGCCTCTTATTTAACATGGCGGCTCGCCGAACACAACACTCCTTCCCCCCCGGATCGCGCATGCGTAGTCCTGTAAGTAGGCCGGGGGCCGACGCGGTCTGGTGGATCGCCGTAACTCAGGAACGGACGGCGGCTGGACACGAATGGAAGGAGGTTGGACCTGCAGCGCTGAAGAGGCCCCAGAAGGTGGAGCCACAATGATGGGAGGAGTTCCACCCCCTGGTAGGTCGGGCGGTCGGTTGTTGCTGACGGCATCATGTGGAGGGCTGGAACCCGGAACAGAACTAGAGGGAAACGCACACCAGGCGGGCATCGGGTGTTCCCTCTTGCCACGTAGGGGGATGGCTAACGGTCGTCCTCATAGTTGGTCCACGTGGCGCCGCCACGTCTGGCCGTCTTCGAGGCGGACCCTATAAGAGCAGGGACCAGTTATGCCCGAAATAATGCCAGGTAGCCAACGCAGTTCACCCCCATAATTTTACACATAGACGTGGTCCCCCTCTGCGAAGGACCGGGGCGGCCGGAGCAGGTCAGGGGGTGATCTGGGTGAATAACCGGGGTGGAGTCGGTCCAACGTGGTCCTAAGGCGGTGGCCCATTAATAACTCAGAGGGGCTTCTGTTAGTACTGGGGCAGGGTGTCGTGTGCTTGGCCAACAGATAGGCCGATACCCTCTCATACCAGTGTCCCGTGTCCAACCTGGCCAGGGCTTCCTTGGCCGATCGCACGGCCCTTTCAGCAAGGCCATTACTAGCCGGGTGATATGGCGCAATTGGGGCGTGACGGATGCCCTGGGATGCCAGGTAGGACAAGAAAGTGGCAGAAGCTAGTTGCGGTCCATTGTCTGTTACTAGAACATCAGGGAGCCCATGGGTGGCAAACAACTTGGACAAGACCTGTATCACTGCCTCTGAAGTGGTGGATGCCATGAGTGCTATCTCAACCCACTTCGAATAGGCGTCCACCACAATCAGGAAGGTGCGACCCTTGAATGGGCCCGCGAAATCCAAATGAATTCGCGACCACGGGGCCCTGGGATTTTCCCACTCTCTCGGGGCAGCGACTGGAGCCGCCGGCCTGGACAACTGGCATGCTTGGCATTGGGAAACCCAGTTAGCTATGTCCTTATCTAACGACGGCCACCAGACATAGCTCCTGGCTAACCCCTTCATCCGGACGATGCCCGGATGACTTTCATGCAACCGGGAAAGCACGGCAACTTGAAGTGCGGGGGGAACAACGACCCTATGTCCCCACAGCAAGCAGCCTCGCTGGGATGACAACTCGTGCTGTCTGGCGAGGAACGGCCTGAATGTCGCGGCCGCGGTGGCCGCGGGGTTCAACGGCCAACCCCTGCCCACCCAGTCCAGCACCTGCGAAAAAATGGGATCGGCAGCAGAGGCAGCCGCAATGTCAACGGCCGTTACAGGGGACTCCCAGTCCTCAATGAGGAGAACCGGAGAACCGGGTGCAGGATCGTGGACCTGTCCAGGCACGGGGCAACGACTGAGCGCATCAGCGTGTGCGATCAGCTTGCCGGGTCGGTATGTCAGGGAGTAGTTATAAGCGGCCAGAAATACCGTCCAGCTGGACAAACGGGGCGAAAGAATAAGCGGTGTCTGCCGGTCTCCGGATAAAAGCCCTAATAGCGGCTTGTGATCTGTTACAAGCTCGAACCGGCGGCCATACACATAGTCGTGGAACCTCTTAACTGAGGCCACCAAGGCCAAGGCCTCTCGATCCAGCTGGCTATAATTACGTTCAGCTGGAGAGAGAGTCCTCGAGTAATATGCGAGAGGGGCCTCCAAACCGCAGGGAAAACGGTGGCTTAACACAGCCCCAATACCGAAGGGGGAAGCGTCTGCTGTTAAAACAAGCGGCAGGTCAGCATTGTATTGGACCAATACGGCCGAAGAAGTGAGCAACTCCTTGACAGCTTGGAAGGCAGAAGTCTCTAGGGGGCTCCAGGACCACGGTGTGTTCTTGTCCAAAAGGCGGTGGAGAGGTTCAGCCACCGAAGCCTTGTGAGGCAAGAACACACTGTAAAAATTAAGGAGGCCAAGAAATGCCTGCAGTTCCGTCCTTGAGGTCGGAATAGGGGCAGATTTAATGGCGGCCACCTTAGCCGGGGCAGGGTGGATGCCTTTAGCATCCACGAGATACCCCAAGAACTCTACTTGAGGGACCCCTATGACACACTTGGAACGTTTCAACTTGAGACCAGCCTGCTTGAAGCGAGATAACACAGCCCTCACCCTCTCGACGAGTTCGGCCTGACCACCAGCGGAGACTAGAACGTCGTCGAAATAGGGGACGACCCCAGGCAATCCCTGAAGTAACCGCTCCATCAAATTTTGGAAGAGGCCTGGAGCAATGCTGATGCCAAACTGCAGGCGCCGGCATTTGAAAGCTCCCCGGTGGGTGACAATGGTCTGTGCTTCTGCAGATGCATCATCCACCGCCTGAGCCAAGTCTAGTTTGGCAAAAATGGTGCCAGGCCCCAAGGAATGAAGCAAATGTTGGACCACTGGGACAGGGTAAGGATTAGCCTGTAAAGCCTTATTCAGCGTGCATTTGAAATCAGCACATATGCGAATAGAGCCATCAGGCTTAATGGGAACTACTATGGGTGTCTCCCAACTAGAATGATCTGTGGGCTCCAACACCCCTTGCCGAATTAGTTTATCTAGCTCTGCTTCAACCTTAGGACGGAGGGCCAGTGGAACTCTCCGGGGCTTCAATCGGATGGGAGCGACCTGTGGATCCAAATTCAATGAAATTGGGGACCCCGTATACCTCCCCAAGGAGCCGTCAAAAACAGAGCTGAACTCCGTAAAAAGGAAGTCATAACTATCCCCAGAGACAGAATGGATGCCTGAGATACCCATGCCCAGAGCACTGAACCAGTCCAACCCCAATAATGTTGGGAGGGAGCCCTTAACAACAATTAGGGGAAGGGACCCTTTGAAGTTTTTTGTCTCCACATGGAAACGACCTTGGCCCATGACAGGAATTGTCTTGCCCTGATAGTCACGGAGGCGGACGGGGCAGGGTTGCAACTGGCATGAGAGAAAAGAAGGAACTACCCGCTTGAGGATAGCCCAAGAAATAATGGACCGTGAAGAGCCCGTGTCTATTTCCATGGGACATGCCACCCCCTCCAGTTTTACAGTCAATGACAGTTTCTTCGAATCAGCTGAACTATGCTGATGGAATACGACCTCAGTGGCCCAATGGCCATGGGCAACATCAAGACGGTTCTCACCCAGATGAGGCTTCCCTGGGGCGCGATACTAACTCCTCTGGTGGTTGACCAGCAGAACGGCAAACTTTGGCAATATGCCCCGACTTGCCACAACGATGGCAAATAGCGGAATGAAACCAAAAGGGTGAACGAGGATGAGGCTCCCCACAGCTGAGGCAGGCAGCAATTTTCTTTTTCTGCAGCCTTTTCTTTCCGGGAGGCGAGGTCTTCAGGCGGTCCACCTCTGTCTCCACTTCCGACGTATCAGCAGAGCTGTCATCCTCGTGATGCATCCCCGTTGACTGACTGGTAGAGTTTTGGAATCGTCGGATGTCGGCTGTAGACCTTTCCGACATCTCTGCGGCTCGGGCTTCATCTAATGCAATCGGGAGAGTCAAATCTTTCTTTGCTAACAAACGCCGCTGCAGTCGAAGATCCTTCACGCCACAGACCAACTGCTCCAACAGAGCGTCTTCGAGATCCTGGAATTCACATTCCAGGGCAGCGGTTCGGAGGGAGGCTATATATTGATTCAGGGGCTCCCCTTCTTCCTGTAAGCGATGCCGGAATTTAAACCTTCGAGCAATCCGGGACGGGGTTGGCGCGTAATGTGCCTTCAACTTCTCCCTCAAGATATCCCATGGAACAGCATGAACGGACAGAGGAGCCACCAGAGCCCGGGCAGTGGCAAACACTTCAGGACCGCACGCGTTTAAGAAGTGCGCCCGCTTACAGTTGCTGGACAGACCGGTGTAATCGTGGGCTTCCAAATAGCATTCAAAACGATCTTCGTATGCTTCCCACGTCTCCGCGCTGACAAGGAACGGGGCAAACACAGGCGGAGCCATCGAACGGCCGGTTCGAATCGGAAGAGGGAAATTCTCGACGGTCCAAACGCTAATCACCTCAGTATCCCATCCTCGTCGCCAGTGTTGTGTATTGAGTTCGAGGAATTACTGAGGCGACTACGAGCGTATTAGCAAGCAACCTTTAATGAAAACCAACTTCGAATAATAACGGCTCGGACCTTGCGTTTGACAGCTCTTATATAAACCTGCTGTCAAACAGGAGAGCCAATCAACACACTAAGAATTCCCGCGCATTGGGTTGCCATGCGTCTTAACCAATAGGAGACCGCCTCTTATTTAACATGGCGGCTCGCCGAACACAACAAAATCTATATTTGAGCAGGCTGTATCCAAAAATTAAAGCTATATTTTGTTCTTGTCTCAGTCCTGACTGAAAGGGAGAGCAAATTAAGGCAAGCAATTTTTTTTTAAAAAAAATCCTCCATTTAGATAATAAACAGTACAATAAATATTTAAAACTAAGCAAGTTTCTATGTAGGTTTTCAATACATGCAATAAGTAATGGAAGGAAAGATTGAACTGAAGGATAATTTGCAGAACATTAAGTATGATAATGTATGATATAGGTTAAATAAATTCACTGCTGCCCACTGATCTTATCTGGTACTTGAAAATTATTTCTTTGAAAGATGATCATTGGTTGTGCTCTTAAACATGATAAAGTTCAAATTTAACATGTCTAGAATTATTCCCAATTGAAAAAAATGAATGGCAATTATTAGTGAAGACTGCGATTGTTCCAGTGGCAGTTAAGATAGCGGCAAGATAGTTATTTTACACAAACTCAGCGACACCCCTTCAAGCTACTTCATATTATGTTTCATAAATGGAATTACAAGCATGGGAATCTGATTGGCATCCATAATTATTCATAAGCAACAGCTTGGAAGTTCAATAGGATTTACTCGTTTGCACGGATTAGGACTGCAATAGAGGGGAGAAAATACATAAATAAAAAAAGAATGCAGGAAAGTTACTTTCTGACTTAGGTAGTTTTGATGTTCTGGGTCATCCTCTCCACAGAGAAGCACAAGGTTTGGTTCCTCTAAATCGGTCTGTCTTAACTTAGGCAATTTCCAGAGGCATAAACTCCAACTCCCAGAAATCTCAGCTGTGGCTAATGGAAAGGATGATTTTTATCACTACAGGTACTCTAATGATGGGTTCCAGCACAATCCCAATAGCTTAGAAGAGTAAGCCTTTGGTCCCAGTGACCAACTCAGATTGGATCCTGCGCTACAGGTACCCTGTTTCCCCAAAAATAAGACATCCCCTAAGAATAAGCCCTATCGTGCTTTTGAGCGCAAGTGCTAAAATAAGCCTCCCCCCACAAAATAAGCCCTCCCTGAAAATATTTAAAGACAGAGCTGGAAATCAGGTAAGATGGCTAGAGGAGCCCCATCTTGCTCCATGCACCCCAAAATAATAAGATCTCCCTAGAAATAAGGCCAAGCGCTTATTTTGGGGTTCAAAAAAATATAAGGCAGGGTCTTATTTTCGGGGAAACACAGTAGTCCTTGACCACCATTAAACCCATCGTTACTATTGCTAAGCAAGACAATAGTAAAAGCAAAACTTGTTGAATTTTGCCCCATTTTATTACATTTCTTGCAACAGTTGTTAAGTGAATCACCGCAGTCGTTGAGTATTAAGTAACACCGTTGTTAAGTGAATCAGGCTTCCCCATTTCTTGTCCAAAGGTCGCAAAGGGTGACCACATGATCTCAAGACACTGCAACCATCATAAATATGAGTCAGTTGCCAAGCATCCACATTTTGATCACATGACCCTGGGGATGCTACAATGATCTTAAGTGTGAAAAACAGTCATAAATCAGGTTTTTTTCCATTACTGTTGTAACACCGAATGGTCAGTAAGAGAACTGTTATAAGTCGAGGACTACCTATATTCTTAAAAACACTGTTCCTTTCATTTCCCCCCACAACTGTCTGCAGCCAACAGGGATTTTGAATCATTTCAGTGCTCTGAATCGAAGACCTCTTCCTAATCCAAAATGAAAACTTGGTATTGCTAACTGTTTGTACTTGAGACTATTTCATTAGGGGGAAAAAAGGTGCATTGCATCCTTTTGTGAGAGAATGTCGGAAATTCTGAATAGGGGTAGACATTAAAATAGCTCCAATATTTGGTAGTATGCTGTCTCTTTAAAGTATTTGTTAAGAGAGAAAAAGGTTATTAAACTACCAGTGATATTTTTCTCTGTTAATGGTTTTCAGTAAATGGCAGAAAAAAGAAATGGAACACTATCAAGTAAATGTGAACCAAGAGAGAGAAAGAAAGAGGAAGAGATAGCAGTGGCAGCAAGTTTTGACTAAGTAGGCCAGTGATGAAGGATGGATGGATGGATGGATGGAAGGAAGGAAGGAAGGAAGGAAGGAAGGAAGGAAGGAAGGAAGGAAATAATTGAGGAAGGAAGGAAATAATTGAGGAAGCAAGCAAGCAGAGAAAGGAAGGAAGGAAGGGAAAAAAAGAAAGAAAGAAAATAATTGAGGAAGGAAGGAAATAATTGAGGAAACAAGCAAGCAGAGAAAGGAAGGAAGGAAGGAAGGAAGGAAGGAAGGAAGGAAGGAAGGAAGGAAGGAAGGAAGGAAGGAAGGAAGGAATTCTAACTGACCACTATTAAATAAGATAAGATATCTCATCTGTGGTTTTCAGTTGTTCTGATGAATAAGTTCCTCTAAATCACAGTAGATCGTTTTGGCACACAGGATCTGCATAAAAGAGACTAACTCATTCAGATGTTTTCTTGAGCAGAGCCAAGCCAATACAAGTCAGTGTTATTTTTTTCTGTGGGCTAAAACAAAACAAAGAGAGCTGGGTCATGTTCTTTCGAGTTCGACTTCTGATAGAGCCTAGTTATTTTCTCTGTTTTTGCTTTGTCTTTCACATCAAGAGTGGATGGGTTTTGAAGTGGCATATTAATATATCATTTTGCTAATTATTTCGTTCATTCATTTATTTCGCTAACACATTTCATTAATTGCATATTGATACACAATTTCACATAACTCAAAATAATTAGAAGCCAAAACATGTTACAGCCCCTGGAATATAAATTTTTAAAAATGTCACGGCAGGATTCATAGCAAAATCAACAGGCATAAAAATGTGTATCCTCTTCTCCTTAATACATGAAAAATGTACACATGAAAAAGTCTACAGAAATGCCTATATTAGAAGAGTGCATGTAAATATTTGTGCAGGCTTCTTTCAAATGAATATATAATTTATGTAGATATGGGAGTAAAATTGCAGTCAGTATAATAAAAAAAAAACCTAAGAAAAAATAATAATTTTACAGTTCTCGTTTATCTTCAAATGCACTGAGACAAGATATGCTGCTTGCAGTTTTAAGACTGGAATCCCAGAATTTGAAATATTAAGGAGCGAAAGGTAGTTGGACTCTTTCACCTAGATAAATGAAATGAAACAGGACTTATCAATTTTTGCCAATCCAATGATTTCTTGATCACTAACACAATCTTCAACTGACCAGAACAATATGTACAGTACATACATGGATATTATTACCAACTTGATTTAATCATCATCATCATCTGGGTGTACAATATGTTGTTACTGAAGGATATGCCATCTTGTTTGTCTTTATGTTTTATATTTGGATGGTTGTTTTTGTGCTGTGAGCCTCCAAGAGTCAAGTGGAGTCAGGAGGCGGTCTAAGATTAATGGATGGATGGATGGATGAATGGATGAATGAATGAATATAAAATTGGTGCAAGTGCTGAAGCTGCCAGCACAATTCAACCAGATAGAGCTGTTGAATCAACACAGAAAGGGTGGATTCTAATATCGATATTTGATATTTTGTACCTGTCAACCTAGAAGTTTGAAAACACGCAAGTAGATAAATAGGTACCACTTTGGTGGGAAGGTAGTGTATTCGGTGCCCCTTGGAGTATAATTATGCTGGCCATATGACCAACTGGACATGAGGTATCTTTACCTTTGTTTTTATCTTTTACCACATAATATTACACTGGCATCCTTCAGTCTCAAAAGACTATTGTATTGTGCTCTGGAAAGAGGTCCTAAAACAGCATCTAGTGTGACTAAAAAGGCCAATTCGAGAGTGGCAATCCCTTCCACACTGAGGGCAGATACATTCTGTCCCCTGCCCAGCCCCCAGATTTTGCTGGTTCCAGGACTGCCTCTTTGCCTCAGCCTGCCGAACAAATGTCTCTTCAAATTGGAGAAGGCCATGCTGCATCTTTAGCCTCCAAGCTGAATGATCAGAGGTCAAGGTTTCCCAGTTATTAATGTCCATTCCCAAAGTCTTTAGATCCCTCTTGCAGATATATCACAGCTGTGGACTCCCTCTGAGGCGCTTTCCCTGCACTAATTCTCCATACAGGAGATCTTTTGGAATCCGACCATCAGCCATTCTCACAACATGCCCAAGCCACCGTAGACGTTGCTGTTTCAATAGTGTATACATACTAGAAATTCCAGCATGTTCCAAGACTGCACTATTTGGGACTTTGTCATGCGAGGTACACAAAACCATGGACGACTTCCAGTTCTTGTGCAGCATACAGGGTGGTGAATCTGCGTCCTGACCCATGACTTTTTACCACATAATATATAATAATAATAATAATAATAATAATAATAATATTTTAATTTTTATACCGCCCTTCTCCCAAAGGAATCAGGGCGGTTAACAGCCAGATAAAATGCAATACAATACAATACAATAAAATCACTATTAAAAAACTTATTCGATGTGGCCAATAAATTAAATTATAAAATACATATTATAAAATAAAACCCCATTTAAAATCCAATTTTTTTAAAAAAAAACCCTTTTTTATGCCAGTCCTGCGCAGAAGAATAAATATGTCTTCAGCTTGCGGCGAAAGGTCCGGAGGTCAGGAAGTTGTTGAAGTCCTGGGGGAAGTTCATTCCAGAGGGTAGGTGCCCCCACAGAGAAGGCTCTCCCCCTGGGGGTCGCCAGCCGACACTGTTTGGCTGACGGCACCCTGAGGAGACCCTCTCTGTGGGAGCGCACCGGGCGGTGGGAGGCATGTGGTAACAGAAGGCGGTCCCGAAGATATCCCGGTCCTAAGCCATGGAGCGCTTTAAAGGTGGTAACCAGCACTTTGAAGTGCACCCAGAAGACCACAGGCAGCCAGTGCAGCCTGCTCAGGATAGGTGTTATATGAGAGCCACAAGTGGCTCCCTCTATCACCCGCGCAGCTACATTCTGGACCAACTGGAGCCTCCAGGTGCTCCTCAAGGGAAGCCCCACGTAGAGAGCATTGCAGTAGTCCAGGCGAGAAGTGACGAGGGCATGAGTGACCGTGCATAGGGAATCCCAGTCTAGAAAGGGGCGCAACTGGCGAACCAGGCATACCTGGTAAAAAGCTCTCCTGGAGATGGTCACCAAGTGATCTTCAAAAGACAACCGTCCATCCAGGAGAACGCCTAGATTGCGCACCCTCTCCATTGGAGCCAATGATTCGCCTCCAACAGTCAGCAACGGTTGCAGCTGACTGTACCAGAATGCCGGCATCCACAGCCACTCAGTCTTGGAGGGGTTGAGCTTGAGCCTGTTTCTCCCCATCCAGACCCGCACGGCCTCCAAACACCGAGACAACACTTCAACAGCTTCATTGGGGTTGTCAGGGGTGGAAATGTACAGCTGGGTGTCATCCGCATACAATTGATAACTCACCCCAAAACCACTGATGACCTCACCCAGCAGCTTCATGTAGATGTTGAACAGGAGAGGCGAGAGAACCGACCCTTGTGGCACCCCACATAGGAGGCGCCTCGGGGTCGATCTCTGCCCCCCTGTCAACACCGTCTGTGATCGGTCGGAGAGATAGGACGAGAACCACTGAAAAACGGTGCCTCCCACTCCTAAATTCCCCAACCGATGCAGCAGGATACCATGGTCGATGGTATCAAAAGCCGCTGAGAGATCTAGGAGGACCAGGGCAGAGGAATAACCCCTGTCCCGAGCCCTCCAAAGGTCATCCACCAACGCGACAAAGCTGTCTCCGTGCTGTACCCGGGTTGGAAACCGGACTGGAACGGGTCTAGATAGACAGATTCATCCAGGTACTGGGGTAATTGATGTGCCACCACACGCTCAACAACCTTCGCCACAAAGCGAAGGTTGGAGACTGGACGGTAATTACCCAAAACAGCTGGGTCCAGGGAGGGCTTCTTGAGGAGGGGCTGCAACACCGCCTCTTTCAAGGCGGCGGGAACAACACCCTCCCTCAAGGAAGTGTTAACAATTCCCTGGAGCCAGCTTCGTGTAACCTCCTGGGTGGCCAGCACCAACCAGGAGGGACACGGGTCCAATAAACATGTGGTGGCATTCAGCCGCCCCAGCAACCTGTCCATGTCCTCAGGAGCCACAGGATCAAACTCCTCCCAGATGGTCTCAACAAGACTGGCCTCTATCACCTCACCTGAAACTACCCAATTTTGGTCCAAACCGTCCTGGAGCTGAGCAATTTTATCGTACGGATACTTACTAAATTCCTCCGCACAACCCTGTAAGGGATCATCACACCCCTCCTGATGAAGGAGAGAGCAAGTCACCCTAAACAGGGAGGCCAGGCGGTTATCTGCCGATGCAATGAGGGTAGAAACATAGGCCCGCTTGGCCTCCCTCAATGCCACTAGATAGGTCTGAATATAAGACCTAACTAGTATTTGGTCAGCTTCAGAATGGCTGGACCTCCAAGCACTCTCTAGGCGTCTTTTCCAGCGTTTCATCTCCCTCAGCTCCTCGGAGAACCAGGGAGCCGGTTGGGACCTATGCCGGGTCAGAGGCCGCAAAGGCACGACACGGTCCAAGGCACCCGCCGCGGCCCGTTCCCAGGTTGCGACAAGCTCCTCGGCCGAGCCCTGGGCCAGATCACCAGGGAGCGATCTGAATTAGACTAATTCTACAGTAAAGTTGTTGAGACTCACCGATCTGAGAAGCTGTATGAGTAACCCCCTGGCAACTCTGCAGTACTGCAAGTCTATGGAGGAAGGGTGGGATGTGAATATAAATTGATAGTACATTGCATTCTGGAAGTCAGCAAGGTTGTATTTTTAAAAAATGAAATACTGGCATCATAACACTGCTTTTATTAATCTTTGGTTTTAAATTTACTGAAATATACCCCACAAGACTATGGTTTTTGTCACAAAAGTACATAGATGCTTCCTGTTTTATTTCAGCATAGCCCTTTTCTTCTCCAGCCCCTAATAATATGTTAGGGTCCTTGGTTCTCTCTGAGCTGGATTATTTTCTTGCAGATGTTTCATTACCCAAATCATTGATGTTACCTAGTTTGGGTAATGAAACATCTGCAAGAAAAGAACCCAGCTCAGAGAGCATCAGGGACCACTCATTTCAACCCTGAGCTACAAATATGCTCTTTTATTGGTACTAATATGTTGCTACTACTAGATGTCACTCACATGTCTGGGGGTAAAAGTGAGTGGGTAATAGGGGAGAGTAATAAGGGAGTGACATTCCATGAAGGTTTCCCCAAGTTACAAACCCTGATGGAAAAAGTAAGAAGCATAGCAATGCTTTAGATACTTTGGGAGGGAAAAGCACACTAAATGTAAAAAAAAAATCATCAAAATACTATTAAATTAGAAGAAATTCTCCTTTTACATCATAAAGCATCAAATCTGCCCTGGGTTTATACAGGTAGTCCTCGCCTTACAACAATTCATTTAGTGACCGTCTGACTAGAGGTGGGTTTCAGCAAGTTCTGACCAGTTCTGGAGAACCGGTAGCAGAAATTTTGAGTAGTTTGGAAAACTGGTAGTAAAAATTCTGACTGGCCCCACCCCATCTATTTTCTGCCTCCCAAGTCCCAGCTGATCGGGAGGAAATGGGGATTTTGCAGTATCCTTCCCCTGGAGTGGGGATGGAATGGAGATTTTACAGTATCCTTCCTCTGCCACACCCACCAAGCCATGCCATGCCCACCAAGCCACACCCACAGAACCGGTAGTAAAAAAAATTGAAACCCACCACTGTGTCTGACATTACAATGGCACTGAAGAAAAGTGATTTATGACCATTTTTCACACTTATGACCATTGCAGTATCTCCATGATCATGTGCTCAAAATTCAGACACTTGGCAATTGACTCATATTTATGACGGCTGCAGTGTCCTGGGGTATCCCCTTTTGCAACTTTTTGACAAGCAAAGTCTATGGGGAAGCCAAATTCACTTAACAGCCGTGTTACTAACATAACACGGCTGTTAGTACATAACCTGCAGTGATTCACTTAACAACTGTGGCAAGAAAAGCTGTAAAATGGAGCAAAACTCACTTAACAAGTGTTTCACTTAGTAACAGAAATTTTGGGCTCAATTGTGGTCGTAAGTTGAAGACTACCTGTATTGACATGCCGGCATCTGAATCCATCAGTCATTTTATGAACTGGCCTTAAGAAACTTTTAAGCTATTATAAACTGATAAGTAGAATTGGTGCAATTTGGACAGTGTTGGTTCACAATGACCAGCAGTTCCTTTCCAGTGTTTTAGGTTACAATCTTTGCCAGTCTTACCTGATGGTGCTAAGGGTGCACGCAAAGCATGAAACTTTTGCACGCAAAGCATGAAACTTTGGTCCCTCAACTATAATCCTTTCTTGAGGCAGCAATGCCTAGAAAGCTGTCTGGGATTGATAAAACTGGATGCTGTTGTCTGCTTCATCGGGGACAGAAAAATTATACAAGGATGGTAAATGATCATGTCCCCTCCTCTCAGTTCTAAACCACCCATTGCTGTTCCAGTTCACCTAAGAGAGGAACTCCAGCAGGGAAATGTTCAGTGTGGTACAACGGATGTTGTAGATCCCATTACTTAAAGTCAAGCTGGCACAAACACACTGTGTGTTGAATAGAAGCAGTGGTGGGTTGTTCCTGGTTTGCTCCGGTTCTGGAGAGCCAGTAGTAAAAATCTGCTGGCGTTTGGAGAACCGGTAATAATGGCTGGCTGGCCACGCCCCCGAACCGGTTCCCCAATCATCAGAGGTTTGGGGGTTTTTTTACTTTTAAAAGCATCTTTTCTTCAGCCAAAAAAAGGCTTTTAAAAGTAAAAAAAACACCCCTCTGATGATCACGCAGCTCAGCAGGGATCATCAGAACCCTTTAAAAGGTTTTTTTTTTTTTTTGACAACCTCTTCGGCTGAAGAGGTTGTTAAAACGCATGTCCAAGATGGCGTCGCGCCGCTGAACGGGGATGCGGCGGCGGGCCTTTTCGGGTCCCGACCGGGTCGGGGGGGCTTTTTAACATCTTAGGCCCCCGCCCTGATGGAGGAAGATCCAGTCACTCAGAGAAAGGGTGACTTGGTGCTGGGTGACTTCGTGGGGCGATGGGGGAGGAGCCCTGGAGCTGTTGCTGTTGCTCCCTTCTGTTGCTGTTGCTGTTGGCAGCCTTCTGGGCTTCCGTCAGCCTTTCGGCTTTCCGGCGGTGGCGGCCTGGTTCTCCTTGTCGGCGTCGGCGTCGGTGGGGCTTCGGGGCTGCCGATGGGATTTGGCGGCTGGCGTCCCTTCCGGGATGGTGGGGATTTCGCCGGCCTCACAGCGGTGGCGATGGGGCTTTTTCAGCGGCGACGGCCTGGCGGAGGTGGCTGGCGGTTTGGGCCTGGTGATGGTGGCCTGCTTCGGTGCTCCAAGGCTGCGGATGGCCTGGTAGGCCCGACGTGGGAGTAGCCTTGGCCCAGCAGGTGAGCAGCCTGGTTTGATGGGCGAACGCGCGGCCTAGCGGCCGGGTAGCTTGGTGGCCTGGCGGCTGGGCCTAGCGGTCGCCAACTGGCCCGGTGGACACCTTTTGGTCATCTTGAGGAATGCCCACGGGCCCAGCGGACATCCCTTTTACCATCTAACATTTTTACCATCTTTACCATCGTTCCTCCCTCCCTCTTCCATAGACCACCCCTGGATTGTATATATGGGATGGTGAATTGACTGAGATAGCAGTTTGGTCATCTACCGCATAAGGATTACCATCAATAGTTTCCCATCAGGACAGACTGGTCGTGGTCATTTTATCATCTTTTATCATCTTGACCAGCCCAGGATGGGCCTTCTTGCCGGACTTTCTCTGCTATGCGGACGTTTACTGCGGCTGACCTTCTTGCCCTGTGAGATTCCCCTCTCTCGCGGGTTTGGCCCTCCATATTATCGAGGGCCTACCTTGAGGACGGGCTTTGGAGCCCCGAGAGGTGGCATGCCAAAAATAGGAGGCTTAGGGGTTTTTTAATTAGTTGTTTTAACAGATTTTTTAAGGGGAGTTTTAATGGGGATTTTAAGGGATGGGAGGGGGGGGAGGGAAGAGTCGGGGGGGGGAAACCCGTCGGGGAGGGAATGTCTAGTCCCGGGGTTTGTTCATGGTGTTTCTTCATCTGGTCCGAGGGCGGGGGGAAGGGGTGTGTTCCAGGTGTTGAGGGCCATTCCATCTGTACGGTAAGTGGGAGGGGCAGATATGGCAGAAGCAAGGGGCCGTATCATTTTTTGGGAGCACGTGCTCACTGTTTAAAAGCAATCACGTGCTCCGGCCCCTTAGTCCTTACTTGTTCCCTGGAAGGTCAAGATCCTCAGAGCTTGGGCCTCCGGTTGATGTTGTGCAATGCCCGGTCCGTGGTTAATAAGGCCCCCCTGATCTGTGATCTTATTCAGGGGGAGTCCGCAGACTTTATGGGCATTACGGAGACCTGGCTGGGCACAGAAGGGGGTGTACCCCTGGTCAAACTGTGCCCTCCAGGATTCCGAGCATTCCATCAACCGAGGACCCAGGGTAGGGGTGGAGGGGTGGCGGTTGTGATGAGGGAAGGTCTGGAGCCGAGAGAGTCCACTGTGCCTCAGATAGCCGGTTGTGAATCCCTCCTTGTGAAGTGGGGCCATAGGAATCAGATGGGTCTGTTGATCGTGTACCTGGCTCCTTGCTGCGTGACTACAGCCCTGCCTGAACTACTGGAGGTGCTTGCCGGAGTGGCGGTTGAAATTCCCAGACTTTTGGTCATGGGGGATTTCAACTTGCCATGATCGGCTTGTCATCAACGGTGGTTCAGGAGTTCCAGGCTTCCATGACGGCCTTGGACCTGATTCAAGTAACTGATGGCCCTACACACATTGGGGGGTCCACACTGAACATGATTTATATCTCTGGACAGTGGTTTAATGATCTGGTATTAGGAGATTTAGTGACGGAACCTGTGCCATGGTCAGATCATTTTCTCCTCCGCCTAGACTTTCAGACCGCCGCTCACCACCGCAGGGAGACGGAACCAATGGTTGGTTCCGTCCCAGGCGCCTGATGGACCCTGAGAGGTTCCTGACGGAGCTTGGGCCGTTAGATGAGGATCTTGCCCACGGCACGACCGAAGAACTAGTTGCGGCCTGGGAACAGGCCGCGGCTGGGGCTTTGGACCGTGTCGTGCCTTTGCGGCCTCTGACCCGGCGCAGATCTCAATTGGCTCCTTGGTTTTCTGAGGAGCTGAGAGAGATGAAACGCCGGAGAAGACGCCTAGAGAGTACCTGGAGGTCCAGCCATTCCGAGGCTGATCGGACACTAGTTAGGTCTTTTTCGAAGACCTACCTAGTGGCACTGAGGGAGGCGAAACGTTCCTACGTTTCCACCCTCATTGCGTCGGCAGATAACCGCCCGGCCGCCCTGTTTCGGGTGACCCGCTCTCTCCTACATCAGGAGGGGCAGGATGACCCCTTGCAGGGACGTGCCAAAGAGTTTAGTGGTTATCTATACGATAAAATCGCTCAGCTCCGGGATAGTTTGGACCAAAATTGTGATGATCCAGGTGAGATGACGGAGACATGTCTTGTCGAAGTTGTTTGGGATGAGTTTGATTCTGTGGCTCTTGAGGACATGGACAGGCTAATGGGGAGGTTACATGCCACCACATGTTTACTGGACCCGTGTCCCTCCTGGCTGGTGCTGGCCACTCAGGAGGTGACACGAGGCTGGCTCCGGGGAATTATAAATGCTTCATTGTTGGAGGGGGTTTTCCCCGCCGCCTTGAAAGAGGCGGTGGTGAGACCCCTCCTCAAGAAGCCTTCCCTGGACCCAGCTATTTTGGGAAATTATTGTTCTGTCTCCAACCTTCGCTTTGTGGCGAAGGTTGTAGAAAGTGTGGTGGCATGGCAGCTTCCCCAGTACCTGGATGAAGCTGTCTATCTAGACCCGTTCCAGTCCGGCTTCCGGTCCGGTTATAGTACGGAGACAGCTTTGGTCGCGTTGGTGGATGACCTCTGGAGGGCCAGGGATAGGGGTTGTTCCTCTGCCCTGGTCCTGTTAGATCTCTCAGCGGCTTTTGATACCATCGACCATGGTATCCTGCTGCACCGGTTGGAGAGTTTGGGAGTGGGAGGCACCGTTTATCAGTGGTTCTCCTCCTATCTCTCTGACCGGTCGCAGACGGTGTTGACAGGAGGGCAGAGATTGACCACGAGACGCCTTACTTGTGGGGTGCCTCAGGGGTCGATTCTCTCGCCTCTCCTGTTCAACATCTATATGAAGCCGTTGGGCGAGGTCATCAGTGGCTTTGGGGTGAGTTACCAGCTGTACGCTGACGATACGCAGCTGTACTTTTCCACCCCGGGCCACCCCAACGAAGCTGTCGAAGTGCTATCCCGGTGCCTGGAAGCCGTACGGGTCTGGATGGGGAGAAACAAACTCAGGCTCAATCCCTCCAAGACGGAGTGGCTGTGGATGCCGGCACCCCGGTACAGTCAGCTGCAACCACAGCTGACTGTTGGGGGCGAGTCATTGGCCTCAACAGAAAGGGTGCGCAACTTGGGCGTTCTCCTGGATGGACGGCTGTCGTTTGAAGACCATTTGGCGGCCGTCTCCAGGAGAGCTTTTTACCAGGTCCGCCTGGTTCGCCAGTTGCGCCCCTTCCTTGACTGGGATGCCTTATGCACGGTCACTCACGCTCTTGTCACTTCTCGTCTGGATTATTGCAATGCTCTCTACATGGAGCTACCCTGAAGTGCACTCGGAGGCTTCAGTTAGTTCAGAATGCAGCTGCGCGGGTGATTGAGGGAGCCACACGTTGCTCCCGTGTAACACCGCTCCTGGCAGTCTGCACTGGCTACCTGTGGTCTTTTGGGTGCGCTTCAAGGTGTTGGTTACCACCTTTAAAGCGCTCCATGGCTTAGGGCCCGGGTACTTACGGGACCGCCTGCTGTTACCTTATGCCTCCCACCGACCCGTACGCTCACACAGAGAGGGTCTTCTCAGGGTGCCATCCGCCAAGCAATGTCGGCTGGTGGCCCCCAGGGGAAGGGCCTTCTCTGTTGGAGCACCTACCCTCTGGAACGAACTTCCCCCTGGTTTGCATCAATTACCTGACCTTCGGACCTTTCGCCATGAATTGAAAACGCACTTGTTTATCCAAGCGGGACTGGCTTAATTTTTAAACTTTTTGAATTTTAATAATTTTAATTGGGGTATTTTTATTAATTTTATGGGTCAAATTTGATGGTTTTAAATTTTTGGCCATTTATTGAATATGTTATTTTAACTTTTGTCTTAATTTGTATATTGTACTGTTTTATTCTGGCTGTACACCGCCCTGAGTCCTTCGGGAGAAGGGCGGTATAAAAATCTAAATAATAATAAATAAATAAATAAATAAATAAATAAATAAATAAATAAATAAAACAAAAGGTTTTAAAAGGCTCCTCTGGTGATCCCAGCTGAGTTAAGAGCTTCTGGGCTGCGATTAAGCAACTTCAGCTGGGATCGTCAGAGGAGCCTTTTCAAATCTTTTTTTCCTCTGGCCCACCCAATCCCCCCTCCTCACTTACCTGATTACTGCTCCTTTCGGGCTCGCTTTCATTCGGCTTCTGCAGTCAGTTGCATCAGCTAGCAACTGAAACTGCCTGCCTAAAATCCATCTCCTCAGTGCCTTTGCTGGCTGAGGAACTCTGGGAGTTGAAGTCCACAAACTTTAAAGTTGCTAAGGTTGGAGACCCCTGATCTAAAAAATATAAATAATATAAAATAATAAAATATTTGTGCAGCTTTCTGAGATTTGGTGTGTTTCTGTAGTGTTTCACCCTAACTACAAAAACACACAGAATCTCACAAAGCTGTATGCGGCATTTTGGGTGTGTGTGAGTCAGTTGTATTGTGTTTTGTTGTGTTGTGTTGTGTTGTGTTGTGTGTGTGTGTGTAAAGTGTGAAAGTTGGTTTTTGAGTTTTTTGTGGCTGTATGAGGTTCCTGCTTGTTGCAGGGGCCATCTTGGGTGAAGTGCAGCTGCTTTTACATTGTGTGTGAGTCTGTTGTGTTGTGTTGTGTTGTGTGTGTTTGTGTCCCTTTGCAAGGACTTGGAGGCAGCTCCTCTGAGGAAAAGAGGAGGCGGCGAAGCTCTGGCTGTCCCCCGAGAGAAATCACCTGTCTCTGCAGCATTGGTCATGTGACTGAGTGGGCATGGCCAACTTGATGTCATTCAGAGCAAGGTGCTGCCCCACCTTGCCCTGAGTGACTTCAAGTTGGCCACGCCCACTCAGTCACATGACCACAAAGCCACTTCCACCAAATAAGCTACGCCCACAGAACCGGTAGTAAAAAAATTTGGAACCCACCCCTGAATAGAAGGCTTTGGCTTTACAGGGTGAATATTATTGCAGTTGGAATCCGTTAGCTAACCTTCAGTTATGTTTTCAACGAACTGGAATGCAGTTAATATAATTTGACATTTATGGTTATCATATTTAAACGATCTGTGGCATGAATCGCTTTGAGCACACCATTTCTTTGGTCGTGTATGTGATATGTAAATAAATTGATTCTGTGTATGATGTGTTAATTGAATCATCCAACCAATAGCAGCAGATTCACTGGGCCAGATAACAAAACTCAACCAAACTTGTCTCACAGGATTCTTGAACAATGGTTGGAATACAAATAGGTGGGCTTTTAAAAGATATTTTGGCATGCATCAGATGTGTTTATTTCAACTGAATCACATCACATTTTTTTCCCTATTATGCTGAAATAGGATGTGTTGCTTGAACATTCAGAAAAATGAAGGCACTATAGTGACAATAAAAGATTTTATAATAGCTTTCTTTCATCTTAATTCTTTTGTACCCATACAAAACCACTGAAAAGCATGTTTCAATTTTCTTTGAGGCTTCAAAGTTAAACAGAGTCCATTGGGTGTTATGTATCTTTGGCAGAAGCTTGCTAAATATATGTTTCTATCTCTTATGCTGCATATGGATTACGGTAACATCGTGCACGTCTGGAGAATATAAATAATGTTTTTTCAGTCGCTAGTCATTATGATGGTTTAATACACATATAATAGAAGAACAGGCGCCACCACACTTGCAGCATTATTAAGAATAAATAGAAAACATATTTAGCATATTTGGATAGCTAATGTACAAGAATGTGACAGATCCATGCCCAATAAAGTTATTACATCAGTTAAGAGACAGTCCATTTCTTGATTCAAAAAGAATGTGGTAATTGACGAATCAATGAGCAAACTTATAAATTTCATTAACGTAATTAACAATCTTCT
The DNA here is from genome assembly GCF_028640845.1 of Ahaetulla prasina. Taxonomy (NCBI): domain Eukaryota; kingdom Metazoa; phylum Chordata; class Lepidosauria; order Squamata; family Colubridae; genus Ahaetulla; species Ahaetulla prasina. The sequence goes on from NC_080540.1 coordinate 152,218,337, forward strand.
ATTCTTAAGTTTTAATTGCCTCATGAATATAACCTGAATCATTATACATTAGAAGTATTGATGTAATGAACAGTTTGTCCCAGAGGTGATGAGAAAAAGAGTTTATAGCTTTTAGTATCAAATAATAATTCATTAAATTTATATGCCGCTTTATCCCCAGTGCACCCATGGACTCCATTATTCCCCCAGTATACAGAGGAATTTAGGGAGATGAAGTGGGTGAAACATGCCTAGAGCACCACTGGCAGATGACAAGTGAACTATCAAGCATGAAGTCTAGACTTTGGTGGCAAATCGTAATTATTTCTCCATCCTCCTTATTGGTTATTATAACATTTGAAATACTCCAGGAGATTTTTTGAAGAATGAGGCCAAAAATTACGGTAGTAGCTACAGTGTCAGCAATGATGTCTGCTTCTGTGGACAGAATATGTCCAAAAGATGTTAATGAAGGAATGACAGACATGAAAGAGATTGTTGTGAGAGATTTGCAGGATAAAAAGTAAAATAAATTTGCCTGATATAGAATTATTATAACCAGAAATGCTGGATAATAATAATAATGATGATGATGCATGGATAAGGCAAAGAAAGTAGTTAAAGTGGAAATACAAGTGACAAGCAAAAAGGATGACTTGGATAAGTACTTTCTACTGGATATGCAAAGTTAAAGCTTTGAAAATTGAGGTAGAAATATAAATAACTAAGAGGTGACCTGGATAATGACTTTTTACTGGTTGCTAAAGCTTTGAAGAAGCCTTTGGGATGGGGAAAAAACTGAACAGACACCAAATCCTATGACAACATCTGAATGAATTAAAGATCAAGATTGTCTGAAGTAAAAGAAAGAAATATAAATTTGGTCTGTTTGACCAAATACTATTTTTTTTAATAACTCCTCATAGATTTTTTGCTGACACCAGGATATAAGTTGATGATGTCTGGATTTGCGTAAAGATTGATTGGATTGATTATGGGAAGAGGAGAGATTTGTTTATGACTTTATAGAGGGTGAAGAGTTATTGTTTATACTTTTCATGAAGACTGGAAGTAACTTCTTTATGTATTTCTTTTCTTTTTTCCTTTCTTTGTACCTTTTTTATACTTCCTATTTTTCTTCTCTCTCTGAGTTTGAATTTGCTTTTATTCCTGTAATTGCTGTTTTTGGCAGGAAGTTAAAGTGGAACATACCATCCAGAAGTTTTATGAAAATTTCTGTTTGTTTCTCACTGTCAGTCACAAACCACGCAACCTATTCTAACCACCATTCACTATTCATTTATAAGCTGCTTAACTGTGCAATAAATATGCAGTTGTTATTATTGGTAACTTGCAATTGCAAACCTCACATGCAGCCTTAATATGGGAGGAAATAAAGTGAGTTGATCTGAGATGATTTTTTTTATGAGAACCTCTATTAATATATGCTAGGCCTCAAATTTATTTGGCGCACTGCACTCATTTATTGGATAAGATCGTCTGACTAAATTAGGCACATATAAATGGTTTCCAACCCACCCGGCTGCTTTCTGTGTAGATGCTGACATGTGGACTGGATTTTGTCTGATTCGGACTAAATATATAAATCACTGAAATTCTGATTTGCAAATATATAAATCACTGAAATCAGAATTTCAGTGATTTATATATTTAGTCCGAATCAGACAAAATCATGTCAGCATCTACACAGAAAGCAGCCGGGTGGGGTGACGCGGTAGCTCAGGGCTAGGACGATTGAGCTTGTCGATTGAAAGGTCGGCAGCTCAGCGGTTCGAATCCCTAGTGCTGCCGTGTACTGGAGTACTGGAGTGAGCTCCCGTTACTTGTCCCAGCTTCTGCCAACCTAGCAGTTTCGAAAGCACGTAAAAATGCAAGTAGAAAAAATAGGGACCACCTTTGGTGGGAAGGTAACAGCATTCCGTGCACCTTTGGCGTTGAGTCATGCCGGCCACATGACCACGGAGACATCTTCAGACAGCGCTGGCTCTTCGGCTTTGAAACGGAGATGAGCACTGCCCCCTAGAGTCAGCAACGACTAGCACGTATGTGCGAGGGGAACCTTTACCTTTAGTATATACTTATGGAGTACAAAAAAAGGTGCTCCATAAAAGCCTATTGTTAAGGATGGTTGGGGATTTGCTACTGATTGTTAATTCTATAGAACAGGCACAGAAATTTTGTTCTAAACAAATAGGAGGGAAAAAAATGCTTAAAAATGAAGGACCTAAATAAAATTCTTTTTACTCTGTCTGTCAATAGCAAATAACAGCCAATAAATAGCACTGGATCTTTTGGGAGTGGATGATTTGATTGATTATGTGCAATCAAGCTGGTGCTGACTCTTACCCCATAACTAGATTTTGTCCAAGATGATCTATTGCCAGCCTGGTCCTTCAGGTCTTCCAACAGGACACCAATTTCTGCTGTAATCAAGTTATTCACCTTGCTACTGATTGTCTTCTTTCCTTTCCTTCCATCTTTTGCTGTATTATGGATATTTGAAAACAGTCAGATGCAGTTTTTGTATCTGTCTAAAATATGATAATTTGACAGCCCAGGTTTGAGACCCAAATGTTGTGCGATGGGATGAGCTCCCGTTACTTGCTGCAGCTCCTGCCCACCTAGCAGTTTGATAACATGCAAATGCGAGTAGATAAATAGGTACCGTTTCAGTGGGAAGATAACAGCGTTCCGTGAACCTTGGCATATAGTCATGCTTGCCACATGACCACAGAAGCATTTTTGGACAATGTTGGTTCCATCGGCTAAGAAGCGGAGAAGAGTAACGCCCTCTAGACTGGACATGACTGGACAAAACTGGGCAGAAGAAACCTTTGCTGTTTTTATTTATGCCTCAAATGAGAATTTTGGATTGATTTTTTTCCTATGATATGTTTTTTTTCTTAGCTAACCATAGTATTCTCAGCAGTTTTCTCCAACAGCAGCTTAAAAGTTGCAATATTTTTTCGATCCTGCTTCTTTAAATCCAACCTTGGCTTCCATAAAGGCGCCACAGGAAAAGAAAACATAGCCTGCATGATTTTAATTTTTGTAAGTTCAGACAGACACAACGTAGCATCTGACTATCTTCGTAAGACCTCCATTGCTAATCTGCAGTGTATCTTGTCAGTGGTGGTTCCTTTAGTGTTAATAGTTGATCCTAAAAGGAGAGAAGCTATCTACCACTTCAGCATCTTTATTGCAGTTCTAAGGCTGGTTGCTCTACCTACTATGATTAGTTTGGTCTCCTTTACATTTAATCTTATTTCTATTTTTTAAAACTCTTGTCGTTATAACAGTAACAGAGTGGGAAGGGACCTTTGAGGTCATCTAGTCCAACCCCCTGCTCACGCAGGAGACCTATACTAGGGATTCAAACTGCTGACCTTTCTGATCGACAAGCGTCTTAGCCACTGAGCCACAAAGCTGAATCTGAGCCACAAAGCTAAATCATTACTAAATCAACTTTCATTACTGGAGCATTTTCAACTATCAGAATAGTGTCACCACAGTGACACCACAGTGCAGGTCATTAATGTTCTTTCTTCCAATTTTAAAGCCACGTTTATCTTCTTCTACTTCAGCTTTCCTCGATATTTATTCAGCATCTAGGTTGAAGAGACGATACAGCCTCTTCTGGCAAACCGGAGCCAGTCTGTTCCACCCAAACTGTGGATTCCTGACCAGTGTATAATTTTGCATGAGAATAATGAGATATTCTGGGATTCTCATTTTCCTGTGCACATTCCACAGCTTGACATCTATGACACAATGACCTTTCTACAATCAATGAGGTGTCTAGTGACATCTTTTTAATATTATTTTGCTTTCTCAATTATCCAATGCGCATCAGCAGGAATATTTCCTGTCCGTCAGCCTTTACTCGAACTTCCTTACTATACTCCATCACGTTATGTGGGATAAAAGATAAAACACAATGCAGGATGAAGGGATTAAGCACAGTTGTATAGTAACTATGTCTTATTGTATATGGGAGTTTTGTTCTCTCTCTTCCTGACATAAGATTTCAGAATTGCCAAACCAATATTCTTGGAGCTTGTACTTGCTTATTTGACTTATATCCTGCCTGTTCTTCAAGAACTCAAGGAATTGTCTATAGATCTCATAAATGTCATATTCAGACTTCAGAGGATAATTAGAATTGCAGAAAAAATAATTGCTACTAACCTGCCTTCCATTGAGGACCTGTATACTGCACGAATCAAGAAGAGGGCCGTGAAAATATTTACAGATCCCTCACATCCAGGACATAAACTGTTTCAACTCCTACCCTCAAAACGACGCTATAGTGCACTGCACACCAGAACAACTAGACACAAGAACAGTTTTTTCCCGAAGGCCATCACTCTGCTAAACAAATAATTCCCTCAACACTGTCAAACTATTTACTAAATCTGCACTACTATTAATCTTCTCATCGTTCCCATCACCAATCTCTTTCCACTTATGACTGTATGACTGTAACTTTGTTGCTGGCAATCCTTATGATTTATATTGACATATTGACCATCATTTGTGTTGTAAATGTTGTACCTTGATGAACGTATCTTTTCTTTTATGTACACTGAGAACATATGCACCAAGACAAATTCCTTGTGTGTCCAATCACACTTGGCCAATAAAAAAAAATTCTATTCTAATTTTATTCTATAAAGATATCCATATGTATTTTTAATATACAAACATTGCATTAATAATATTTGCTTGCCACTAGACTTAAGCTAAATTGAATACAATATTTAATAGCTGTACAAGCACTCAAAGAATGAAACATTATAGTAAATAAAAAGAAACCATTTCTTTGTCTTTCTAGTGGTTTGAATAAAAGGGTCCACAGCACTTTCATTTTCAGCATCAGAGCTGTTATCTAGCCATCATACCAACATCTCTTTTTCTGTGGATAATATTGACCAACTGGGAAAACATGCATATATTTCAGATTATAGAAGATATAAAGTACAACTAACAAAATGAAAGCAGTCCAGTACAGTGATTTTTTTTCCTGCATACAATTAACACTGAGATAATGAAATAACCCTAAATAGGGATTACTATGTTAGATAGACAAGATAAAGAGGAGGACTAGACCTAAGGAGAAAATATAGCTTAGGAAACCTTTTATTTAAGGAATAATAAAAGCAAGAAGGAACAATAGAGAGTAATGAAGGTCATAATCATCACTGCTAACCAGAGAATAAAACTTATTTGATTGCGAAAATATCTGAATGCATCTCATGTGATCTTACAGAATTTGAGGTAGGAATGTATTCTACATTTGAAATAGCATCCCCAAGTAACAACAACAACAACAACAACAACAACAACAGAGTTGGAAGGGACCTTGGAGGCCTTCTAATCCAACCCCCTGCCCAGGCAGGAAACCCTACACCATCTCAGACAGATGGTTATCCAACATCTTCTTAAAAATTTCCAGTGTTGGGGCATTTACAACTTCTGCAGGCAAGTTGTTCCACTTATTAATTGTTCTAACTGTCAGGAAATTTCTCCTTAGTTCTAAGTTGCTTCTTTCCTTGATCAGTTTCCACCCATTGCTTCTTGTTCTACCCTCAGGTGCTCTGGAGAATAGCCCGACTCCCTCTTCTGGCAACCCTTGAGATATTGGAACACTGCTATCATGTCTCCCCTAGTCCTTTTTATTAAACTAGACATACCCAGTTCCTGCAACCGTTCTTCATATGTTTTAGCCTCCAGTCCCCTAATCATCTTTGTTGCTCTTCTCTGCATTCTTTCTAGAGTCTCAGCAACTTTTTTACATCAAAACTGAATGCATTAATTCAGTTAACATTAACTGAATGCTTAATGTTAACCGCTCCAATCTTGATTGCAGAAAATATGACTTCAGTAACAGAGTTGTTAATGCTTGGAATACACTACCTGACTCTATGGTCTCTTCTCAAAATCCCCAAAGCTTCAACCAAAAACTGTCTACTATTGACCTCACCCCATTCCTAAGAGGTCTGTAAGGGGCGTGCATAAGAGCACAAGCATGCCTACCGTTCCTGTCCTATTATTTCCTTTCATTATATCCAATTAATATAGTTATTACATACTCATACTTATATATATGCTTATATATTGTATAGTTATTTCATGCTTATGCTTATATATACTGTGTGACAAAATAAATAAATAAAATAAATATTCCAAGTGTGGCCTTACCAAGGCATTATAGAGTGGTATTAACACTTCAGTAATAGAGACCAGTATGAACCAGTAGTGAAATCCAATTTTTTTTACTATCAGTCCTGTGGACGTGGTGGGTGTGGCTTGGTGGGTGTGATAGAGGAAGGATACTGCAAAATCTCCATTCCCACCCCACTCCAAGTGGAAGGATATTGCAAGATTTCCATTCTCACCCCTTCTGGGGCCAGCCAGAGGTGGTATTTGCCGCTTCTCCAAACTGCTCAAAATTTCCGCTACTGGTTCTCCAGAAACTGTTAAAACCTGCTAGATTTCACCCCTGGTATGAATGTTCTGGGAGTTACATGGTTAGCTGAAGTTACACAAGGAATAGATGGGGTGAGAACCCAGAATTATTAGGATAGCAATCCTAACCCACAATTTTTCCTCTTTTGGATAATCTCTTCTTTCTCTCCCTCTTCCCCCAAAGCAGCAGACTGCAGGGAAGCAATACATTTTGTTATGCAGTATCTGAACTGATTTCCTGTATAAGAATTTTGAAATCAGTCAAAGGGTCTTATGCAGAACCTAACCCCAAAATATCTTTCACTGGCCTAGACTCAGTTACAGTCAATTGAATAAAAAAAGTACTTTCTCTTTGAGCACTGAGGTGAAGAAAAAAGTTGCGCTGCTGCATTTATGGTAAGAATAAGTCCCTGAAGAATTAAACAAATACAGTTTTACACTGGAAGGCTGGCAGCCTGGCTTTGAAACCCAAACACTGCATGAGGGGGTGAGCTCCCGTTACTTGCTCGAGCTTCTGCCAACCTAGCAGTTCGAAAACATGCAAATGTGAGTAGAAAATTAGGTTATCCACTTTGTTGGGAAGGTAACAGCGTTCCGTGCATCTTGGCATATAGTCGTGCCAGCTACATGACCACAGAAGTGTCTTCGGACAATGCTGGCTCCCTCAGTCAAGAAATGAAGATGAGCCCTAAAATCAGATACGACTGGACAGAGGAAATTTTTACTTTTACCTTTTAATTTTACACTCTAGAAGAGCAAGGAGAAAAGTCATGGTAGCTTAGGACTCAGTATGAGGGCCAAAAGAAAAGTATGACAACTTTAACCAATGGACTGTGAATTCTGCTGTTTGTTATGAGTAAGGATGGGGAATAAAACAGAACACTTTCTAAAATTTAACAGGCCTATTGAGAATTCTCCATTCCTGCTCAAGAATTTATTCTCGTGTGATACTACGAAGGACAGCTACAATTCTATCTCCATTGACTTTGAAGGAGGTCAGAAACCTGAAAGCTGAAATAATGTTCTTATCCATCCTTCCAGTCCACAGAACAGCGGAGGAAAAGGAAAGAAGCATCCATCGTGTGCTATACTTACCCGCGCTAAAAATATGTGGGGGATATTGCTGCAATGGGACACATTAAACCACTCCATGAAAAATCAGAAGGAACATTGGCTCATAAAACTCACAGCCTTCCTTGTTTAAAGCACAGAGCATGTGAAGTAAACAAGATCAGCTTGAACCCGTGCAATTTAAAAATATACTTAATGGGAAATATTATGGGATGATTCTCATGACTGGAATACAGGAATCGAAGGGTGTAATTTGTTTAAGAAGCAGCAGAAGCAATAGAAAAGAAGAAAGAATTACATTGCAAGTTACAAATACTGCCCAGAAATCCAAGTGAAAGCATTTGGTAGTCCTCTATGGTGCACCTGGGTCAAAACAAGCAAAGAAACAAATAAAAGCAGCACTGTTCTTAGCGACTGTTATTGTTCATGTAACCAAGGAGAAGATGTTTAATGCCTTTCAAAAGCACACTGTAAATCTTTCATAGAGACATGAATGAATACTGATGGAGGCTTTGCTGGGAGACAGTCTCTGGCTAGTCTGGTCCTTCAGGAAATTCCTGAGTTATTTTGTATACAATTTCTTCTTCTTTATATTCAATTTCCTCTGATGTGGAGGAAAACATCAGAGGAATCGGCCATCTTGACAGGTACAAGCCAATTGAGGAGATTTATTCGAGCCAGTGGAAGGAGCAGGGAGAAAGAGACAAGGGTGGATCTCTTTTATTTTAGGGAAATTAATATTCAGTGTACGTATTCAAACATTTACCCTGCACTTCAAAACAGCAGATTTTAATAACCTAAGAGCAGTAATAAGTGGAATTACACAGCAAAGGAATCTAATTGGAGACATAATTCAAAATGGATGGCAGTTTAAAAAAAAAGGAAATGCTGAAAGTAGAATTGTAAATAATTTCAATGATGAAAAAAAGAGAGAGAACAGCAGAAAAATTGAACGTGGCCATACCAAATGCATAGTGAAAATCAGGGGGCGGGAAGGGAAGGGAAATGAAAAGAGAGACAAGTCACCAAGAAAGAGTACATGCAAATAGCCTGGAATTATAAAGATGATGTCAGTAAAACTCATAATGAGCTAAGGTTAGAGAAGAATGCTAAAAATGACAAAAGGAGCTTTTTCTGACCTGTTTTTTTAAGCATAAATAATCAGCATTCTGGCTGTTCAATGAAGATGGCAAAAGGCAGAGCTAGATGATTCCTCTCTTTTAATATTCTCCAAAACGAGATTGTACATAAAGGGGCAGAGAAGAAGTTTGTGACTGCCAGAAACATAATCAGGGAATATCTATTTGCTTAGAATGAATTGAAATCTCTAGAACAAGATATCTGCATTTTAGGATATTGAGTGAATTAGACAATGCCCTGAGTAATATGTGTGTATTATCTTAGAATATCTTGCTGGCAATCCTTATGATTTATATTGATATATTGACCATCATTTGTGTTGTAAATGTTGTACCTTGATGAACGTATCTTTTCTTTTATGTACACTGAGAGCATATGCACCAAGACAAATTCCTTGTGTGTCCAATCACACTTGGCCAATAAAAAATTCTATTCTATTCTATTCTATTCTATTCTATTCTATTCTATTCTATTCTATTCTAGAAACCCTAAGGTGAACTGCTAACATTATCACTTTCCTTAAAGGGGGGAAGGGGGGATGATCCAGGGACCCACAGATCAGTCAAATTGGCAAAGCTTGGAAAGGTACTTGATTCGGGCAATGCTTTAAGCATAGTCTTCCTTGAAAGCTGTGGAACAAAACAACCTCACATTTTTACCTCCCAGCTTCCAAAGAACACAGTGGAGTTGCAGCCTTGCTTCTCTTTATCTTGTTCCAACAATCTCCTCTGGCAGTTCCAGTAGTTGGAAGAAGTTATCACAGTGACTGGAAACACTTTGACAAGATGAATTATAACATCAGGGGCATTAATGAGGCTGAAGCACCTCACTGAGGCAAATGGTGGGCACCTCATTAAGGCCTCACCCTTATATACTCGCTCCCTGAATAACATATTTGGCTACCGAGTTTAATTTTTGCTGCCCATCAACAGTGAATTTGTGGATCCCTGTTCATTTATTCTAATTGAGGCTCTTGTCCTATCTTAACAGTCTTTCGTGATTCTTTCAAGCTTGAAAAATAATTGAAGCCAGTTACTACAGAGAAACTACTGCAAATATTAATTTTTCTAATAATTTATTCCGAAGCCATCTGTTATGTATTTGAATTCTTGGAGGGAAATTTGGGCGGGAAAAATCATGTTTCTAATTGGCAGGTGCCTCAGCCCAAATGCTATATAAGGAGGGCTGTTCTCCTGTTCCAGCTGCTGGGTTCTCACAGTAAACTTAAGAGCTGTTGTTACTGAAGTCCTGTCTCCTGCCTCCTTATTTCGCGAACTCAACATTGGCAACGAAGGTGGGATAAGATCTAAAATGGATCTAAAATGGACAGCTAACATTATCAAAAAAAGACAACAAAGAATGTTCTTTCTGCGCCAACTCAATACGCTCAAACTGCCCAAGGAGCTGCTGATTCAGTTCTACAGAGGAATTATTGAGTCTGTCATTTGCACCTCTACAACTGTCTGGTTTGGTTCTGCAACCCAACAAGAAAGACACAGACTTCAGAGGATAATTAGAACTGCAGAAAAAATAATTGCTACCAACCTGCCTTCCATTGAGGACCTGTATACTGCACAAATCAAGAAGAGGGCCGTGAAAACATTTACAGATTCCTCACATCCAGGACATAAACTGTTTCAACTCCTACCCTTAAAACGAAAGCTATAGAGCACTGCACATCAGAACAACTAGACACAAGAACAGTTTTTTCCCGAAGGCCATCACTCTGCTAAACAAATAATTCCCTCAACATTGTCAAACTATTTACTAAATCTGCACTACTATTAATCTTCTCATCGTTCCCATCACCAATCTCTTTCCACTTATGACTGTATGACTGTAACTTTGTTGCTGGTAATCCTTATGATTTATATTGATATATTGACCAACATTTGTGTTGTAAATGTTGTACCTTGATGAACGTATCTTTTCTTTTATGTACACTGAGAGCATATGCACCAAGACAAATTCCTTGTGTGTCCAATCACACTTGGCCAATAAAAAATTCAATTCAATTCAATTCAATTCTATTCTATTCTATTCTATTCTATTCTATTCTATTCTATTCTATTCCATTCCATTCCATTCCATTCCATTCCATTCTATTCTATTCTATTCTATTCTATTCTATGAGGCTGGCAGAGAGACCCAAAAAGAGCTGAATTGGAGTTAACCATCGAACCCTGGCAGTTTAGGGCGACTACAATAGAAAGACACTGAAAATGTCTAACTACACGTCACCATCGCCATTCGACCGAGTCAGAGAGAAGTGGGGGCCTCAAGGAAACACTTGAATGGCTCGATTCAAGTGTTTCCTTGAGGCCAACGATTTCCAAGACCTTTCTGATAATCAAAAAAGGACATACTTTCTGAGCCACTGCGGACCGGAGGTTTTTGACACCGCTGAAGCACTCTTGGAGCCGATGCCAGTCCAGTCCGTGCCCTGGCAGGTGCTGCAAGCAACCCTTTGAGCACACTATGCCCCAGTGCCATCAAAATTTGTGCAACGATATGAATTTCGCCAGAGGATTCAAAGTGAGGGCGAGCCGATCAGTGTCTACATGGCTGCCCTGAGAAAATCAGCCACACACTGCGAGTACTGAGACCTCAATGATGCGCTCCTAGAGCAACTAATTTGTGGAGTGAGAGACATTTGTTTACAGAGACAACTTCTCGCCAAGACAAACCTAACACTCCACACAGCCCTGGACGAAGCCAGGGGTCACGAACTAACATCCAAAGCTGCTGAGGCACTGCCGAGACCCACTGTGACCAACAATGCATCGAAAACAATGCCAGTACATAGCGAAGAAGCAAAACCCGAGAGTGACGGCAAGGTCGAAGAAGTATTCCCAACTGAGAAGTCGGAACAAAATGAGAGAGATGGCTGTGCTAGTTGTGGGGCGCCCACTAGAGACAACCCTGCCATTTTAAAGATGTCATCTGTAGGCATTGTGAGAAGAAGGGGCACCTAGCACGCATATGCAGAGCCATGCAGCCAAGTCGCCAAAAATCCAGAGCGGAATTCAAGCCAACCAATCCGCAGCCATTTCAAAACCGAAGAGCTCCTATTGGTCAAGCCCAAAAGAGCGCGAAGTCTAATCAAACTACCGTAAGAATAGGGCAATCAACTGCCAGCCCAGAGAGGAAAATCTTTACGATTGCATATATCGAAGGCATTCTGTGTAAAATGGAAGTCGACACCGGGTCATCGATCATCATCATGTCCAGTGGTGGGATTCAAATTTTTTAACAACTGGTTCTGTGGGCGTTGCGTATTTGGGGGCATGGCTTGGTGGTCATGTGACTGGGTGGGCGTGGCTAGCTGGTCATGTGACTGGGTGGGTGAGCCTAGCTGGTCATGTGACCAGGTGGCCATGGCTATGGGCATAGAAACTACTCAGAAGGCTAAAAAAAAGTCATTTCTGAGCAGTCCTCGCATTTTTGACCGGTCCTCGCACTTATGACCATCCTAACATTTATGCCCATTGCAGCATTTTTAATAACCATGTCACTCATTTCACAACTGCTTCTCTTCACAACGGTTACAAGATAGGACGCAAAATGTAAAATGTGAGGACAGTCGTAGGTGTGAGGACCGTCAAAAGTGCGAGGACAGGTAAAAAATAACTTTTTCAGCCCTCTGAGTAATCCCTATGAACAAAATGCTGCAACAGGCATAAATGATGACAGGTCATAAGTGTGAGGACTGGTCAAAAGTGTGAGAACCTGTCAGAAATCACTTTTTTCAGCCCTCTGGGTGGTCCCTATGTGCATAGTCCCTATGAGTATATGAGTATGTGCATAGGGACTACTCAGAGTGCTGAAAAAGTTATTTTTGACCTGTCCTCGCACTTTTGACCAGTCGTCGCATTTACGACTGTCCTCACATTTTACATTTTGCACCCTATCTTGTAACCGTGGTGAAGAGAAGCAGTTGTGAAATGAGTGACACGGTTAAGAATACTGCAACAGGCATAAATGTGAAGATGGTCATAAATGCGTGGTCTGGTCAAAAGTGCGAGGACCTGTCTGAAATCACTTTTTTCAGCCCTCTGGGTAGTCCCTATGCACATTGGGACTACCCAGAGGGCTGAAAAAAGTGATTTCTGACAGGTCCTCGCATTTATGACCAGTTCTCACACTTATGACCAGTCATCATTTATGCCTGTTGCAGCATTTTTAATAACCATGTCACTCATGTCACAACTGCGGTGCTTCATGTGACTGGAATGCCCTGATTACCTGCGTGACTACGTATGTAAATAGTTTGTAAATTTTGACTAAATGTGTTCTGGGAAGGGAGGGGTGTTATGTATTTGAATTCTTGGAGGGAAATTTGGGTGGGAAAAAGCATGTTTCTAATTGGCAGGGGCCTCAGCCCAAATGCTATATAAGGAGGGCTGTTCTCCTGTTTCAGCTGCTGGGTTCTCACAATAAAGTTAAGAGCTGTTGTTACTGAAGTCCTGTCTCCTGCCTCCTTATTTCGCAAACTCAACACCATCAATTTAAAATGGGTGACGGGGCGGGGGGGGGGAATAGTGGTGGGATTCAAATAATTTAACAACCGGTTCTCTGCCCTAATGATTTCTTCCAACAACCAGTTCATCAAACTGCTCAGAAAGTTAACAACCGGTTCTCCCGAACTGGTGTGAACTGGCTGAATCCCACCACTGGAAAAAGATAGTAAAAAAAGAAACTGCTATTCTAAGGTCATTCAGAATAGAGCTGAAAGGGATCTTGGAGGTCTTCTGCTCCAATCACCTGCTCAAGCAGGAGACCCTATACTATTTCAGACAAGTGACTGTTCCGTCCATCCTTAAAAACCTCCAGTGATGAACCTACAACATCTGAAGGCCAGCTGTTCCACTGGTTAATTGTTCTCATTGTTAAGAAGTTTCTCCCTAATTCCAAGTTGCTTCTCTCCTTGATTACTTTCCATCCATTGTTTCTTGTCTTGCTTTCTAAAAAAGGCATTTACAATATCAATATATACCGATAATTCTATTTCTGATCATAGTAAATAAGAGTTGGGGAAGAGATTATTTAAGATTTGAAAGATGAACCTCCCCTTCCACTCACTGGCCATTGGTTTTCCTGGCTGGCTGACAAGGCATGCTTTTTTAAAGCTTTTTAAGCATAATTCCTTATAGGAATGGTTCAAGAGGCTATCCAAAGACGAAACTCAGTATAGTACGTACTATAACTCCAGGGGTGTGGTTTGTTCATATGTTACATTAATGATTTAAAAGCTGACCTTCAGAAAGGCCTTCTGCCCTTTTGCAGATATTTCAATGGATGGGCAAGCTACGGCAAGGTGATCAGTTTGATGCAGAAAGTAAAAGTGCAATCTAACAGAATTGGGAAAATTGGCCAATGGTAGAATCCCCAGGGATGACTTAAAATGTCTTCATAATGATCTAATCATTGCTGTGCCAAGGGAATAGTAATGGGAGCAGGCTTTGCATTGCTGGCTGGCTGGCCTCTTATAGGTCATTAATGGAGAAATGGCTAAGAAGGAGAAGACTCCAGCTTGCATCATGTGAGGAGCAGGAAGTCATTCATGCACCCATTGCTTGGACCACTACAATCAATAGGCCTGCTGAGTTGCTACAGAACTCTTGGCACCAAGAGAAAGAGGTAAATTGGGAAAAGGATACAGGCACCAAAATCAAAAGTGCTCAGGTGTCAGGTGCAAGCAAGCAGAAGTACTCATGGATAGGCCCAAGTAAATATTTCTTTGTTGATCACCTATATTACAAGGATCTTGACAGACTGTCTGCCTTCCCTCAGGAAAGGGCAGATATAGACTGATAGATTTGGCCCCAATCATTTCCTCCCCCAAACAGGCTTTAAACTTGAATGTCTCTTTACTCTCCCTAGATGGGTCCTCTCCTCTTCAGCCAGTGGTTCCACCCTAACAGAGTTCAAAACTGAAAGATTATAACATAGTAATAAGGTTTGGCTGGCCTAAGAGGAGGAAAAGGAACATATACACAACCACCTGTCAGACAACAATGCTCAATAGATGACCTGATGGCTACTTCTAATGAGGAGACCACAGGAATTGAAGGTTCTTGCAGTTGACTCATAATTTGAGCAGCCAGATTTTGAGGAGAAGAAAACATGCTCACACCTATAGCCCAGCCTTTAAAGAATTAACAAAACCTTATGAGATGCAGAAAAAGACAAGTATTTTACATCTCTTAGCTCTGGAACTACTGAATAGAGACATAAGACAAGATGAAAGATCTGAGAAAGAATGGGTATTGCTGAGAAATTTTTAAAAAATAGAAATAGAAATGCACAACCTGGGGTTTAGATGGCATGGTGTTTGATCCACTAGTGAGTTCCTCTTACCTTTGCTACTGGTTTGGAACCAGGAGTGTGCATGTATGTGGCACTCCTGTGTGTGCGCAGTGTTCGTGATGATGTCTGGGCAGGTGGGCAGAGCCTCCCGCCACCACCACTACCATTTCGCCCGAATCGGGGTGAACAGATAGAAACCCATCACTGATTTGATGGGATAATGAAGTTAATGTTTTTTTAAAAGAATTATATTAGAAGTGCCATATTGAGAATTGTAATAAATATAAACCCAGACCAAGCCCGAAAATGCCTTCAGAACAAGAAACATTTTAGAGAAAAGAAACAGCAGGCAAAGAGAAATAGTTAACATTTAAGAGGGCTATTAGAACAAGAGCATGAAGAATATAAGATAAAATCAAGTGATCATTTGACTCCAGAGGGATTTAACTTTCAATGGCTTTCATATGCACAATTAAGAGAATGGTTTAAGGTACATAATAAGATATTTTGAATTGAACAGCTCAAGATAGAATTTGAAACTGAACTATGTACAAATGATGAAATGTATTACTTTTTGCTGAAATTCGAAACGGAAGAAGAAATGGAAATGAAAAAGTATATGATAAAATGGGCTAAGAACATATTGATGAAACAATGGGGCCTGGTTTAGTGTATTAATTGTGATTCTTATTCTCAGAAGGAATAATATAAGAAGGACGCTTGGCTTTATATTAACCTTTGCAGTTATTTCTAGTTTCTTATCTATAATAATGCTAGAAGAAGAAGAAAACCATTGAATGTACCAAGAGTTTCTCTGCCACTTGATTTATTGTACTAAGCTGGTCTCAACTTCTATTCATGAATTTCCTTCAACAAGGTGATTGATTGGTTGATTGTTCAGTGATTGATTCCATCAAAGCTTTGCCAACAAAGTATTACCTCCAACATTTCCACAGCCCTAGCATAGCATCTTTCTAGCTTCCTCTACTGGAGACTGGACAAGCCATCAGCACAACCAAGAATAATATTATGATTCCATTGCACCGTCAGCCTCCCTTTCAGGTTACTCAGTGGACTCAGCGTCTTCCATTATCTCTGCAGTTATTTCCATAGATTTTAAAATTTAAATCCAGGCTCTTCCTACTCATCTCTTTACTTATTCCTTTGCGTTGAACGGAAGAAGTTGACTTTCTTCCCTCAAATGCTCCTTTTGACGTTTTCTCAGCCACCACAGTGACCCCCAATTCTTCTCATCCTTCTCCACATAATGCTATGATAATGCTCGCATGGTCTGGTGTCGTTTGTGGCATGTGTTGAGTAATATTTCTGCATTGCAAACAAAGGATTGCTAGAGCTGGGTGGAAGCTTAGCCCCTCCTGGAAAATGCCACCCTTTTCTGGTGCAGATTGACTGTACCAGAGTCGGCTAGCTGGCTGGCAATAGTATATGTCAATTAGTTATCAGAGGCAGCAGAAGCAACCTGCACAGTGAGATACAATGCCACAGAACTAGGCAGGTTACAGGGACTGAAATGAAGACCCAGAGAGAGGGAAGGCATTCACAGTATCTTATTTAAGGCAATCAAGGTTGTTTAAAGCATATTTTTTTTATTATTTTATTTTTATTGAGTTTTTACAAATAAGCAAATTTTATTTACATCTTAAACATATCTGCGACCATTTACATAGCATAACATTCCAATTTGAAGACATCCTTTATATTTTTACTATACATTTTGATTCTGTCTTTTTTGTCTGTTTCATTTTTCTGTTCTCAGTCCAATCGTACCACTTCTCCCATATTGCGTAATATTCCGAATCTATTTGTCCTTTTAAATCAATTTTCAGTTTATCCATTTTGGCACAGTTGAATATTTTTTTAATTATTAAACTTTCGGAAGGTATGTATGTATTTCTCCAGCATTGTGTGAAAGCTAGTCTTGCCATGGGTATTATATGTAAGATAATATATATTATTCTTTTGTCATATTTTCTTTTGTTTATTCCTAAAAGAAATAGTTCTGGGATGAGTGGAGTCCTGTTAATTCCTGTAACTACCTGTATATTTTCTTCTAATATTTTCTCATTTTGGGAAATAACCACCATGCATGGTAGAAGGTACCTTGCTTTTGACCAATTTCCAACAGTTCGGGCTTAAATTTGAGTATATTTTAGCTAATCTAGAGGGCGCCAAATGCCAGCGATAAAACATTTTATACTGGTTCTCTTTGTGCTTTGCCGATTTAGTTATTTTATAATTTCTATTCCAAAATTTTCCCCAATCCTCTAATTCAATACTACGCCCAACATTTTTTGCCCATGCTATCATAGCTCCTTTCACTATATCTTCAGCTCTATCAACCTCTAATAAGTAATTATAAATTTTCGTTATCAATTTTTCTTCTGGAACAATCAGTAATTTGTCCAATTGTTGCGGCAACATCTCAATTCCATATTCTTCTTTATCTTTTTTATACCATGATTGAAGTTGAAATATGGCCACCAGTCTATGATTATGCACTGTTTTTCCAATTCCTATTTTTTAGGTTTCCTTGCCTGCCTAAAATTTCATAATATTTAGCCATTTTGCCAAAGCCAAAGTGTTTGGGGTGAATCATCGCTTCCATTGTCGATAGCCAACTAGGAACTTTTATATAATGCTTTCTCTTAATCTCTTGCCATATTTGCATCAGGGCTTCCCTTACTTTGTGTCTAAAAATATATAAATGAGATTTGTTCTCCCTGTCCCATAGGAAGGCATGCCATCCTTTTTGTATGTCATATCCTTCCAGTGTGAGTAGCCTTCTATTTCTCAAATTAATCCACTCTCTTTTTTTTTTATTAAAAAAGTTTTATTTCCATTTTCCAACAACCTATTCAATATACAATCTCTTATTCAACATTAGTCATTAACTTTCATTCATTACTTATTCGGGCCTGCCCAGCTACCACTTCCTTCCTTAACACAACCTTTCTTCCTCCCTTCTCTACTTTCTTCATCCTTCCTCTCCTTCGCTTTTCTACTTCCTCTCCTCCTTCCCCACTCTTCTCTTCCACCCTGTCGTGTCCCACTCCTCCGCTGACGGCCGGGTCAGGGAAGTCCGAATCAGGCTTGCCTCTGCAGCTCTGCCCAAAGTCCTAGCAAAGTCCTCAGAGCAGGCAGGAGACCAGTAAGTGACTTCAGCAAGATAAGTTCGACTTTTGCCTGACTCAGAGACTGCCAGAAAGCAGATCCTTTATATAGGCCATGGGGTGTGGCTCCATGACTCAGCACTCATTACGGCCTGCCCCTCCCTTCCTTCTGTTGCCTCCGCCTATCCAATCTTCTGATGCGAGGATTACTCCAATCAGCTGTTGGTAATAAACCCTCCTCAGGCTCACATGCTGTGGAGGAGGGGGAGGGGTCTAGCTGCTCCGTTTGCCTGGGCATGGAGTCAGGGCTGGGGCAGGGAGGTGCTCCTTCTTCTGCAGTTTGTCTGGGCATGGAGCCAGGACTGGGGCCGGGAGGCATACATTCCTCCGTGTTCGGGAGCAGATAAGAAGGCCCCGGCTGCTCTGAGGGCGGGCAAGACACAACACACCCTTTCTAACCCTCTCTCTTTCCCCTTTCTTCTTCCTCTCCTTTCCCCCTCTTCTACCTCTCTCTTTCCTACCTACTTTCTTCCTTCACTCTCTCCTCTGCCTTTCCATTCCCTTCTAAAATGGCAGCTGAGCAGCCCCGATTTCATTTCAAATTATTTCTATTTCTTAATTACATATCTTCAATCATTCCTTTACATTGATCCTTCATCTCCCCCCCTCTCCCCCCTTCCCCTCCCTCCCCCCTCCCACCCCCCGAGACTTCCCAGAACAAAGTACAGGGTATAAAATTAACAATCATAAATTAAAATACAACATAAGTCATAATCCATAGTCACTCCTCTCTCTAAGACCTTAACTCCCCTTCCAGAAACAAATACATTCTTCTTCCAGTCCATTATATATCAGTCCATTCCACTCCTAAAATCTTCAGAATCTTCCAATTAAATTAGTATTTCCAGTTCATCAATAAAATACATAGTTTTTAATATCCAATCTTCATCGATTAAGACCAAATATATATCAATCCATTCCACTCCTAAAGTCTTCAGAATCTTATAGTGTCTTCATCGATCAAAACCAAGACAATATTCCATCTTCCAGTATTCATCAGAAATTCTTTTATAATATACCTTTCTTCCTTAAACAGTCTCCCAAATATAATTCATATTTCCAACTAAAATTCTTTAATTTTTATCCAATCTCCAAAAATAAACAATATTCTATCTTCTCATATCTTTAATATCACATACATAAATCAAATAACATTGCTAATATTAATATTTCTTCAATTTACCTTACATATGTCAAATAACATTATTAAAATTATACCTATAACTTATATCCAAAATATATCAATTATAATAATTAAATTCTATTTAACCAAATACCAACATTACATCCATAATCCAAATTCATAAATTTTTCTATCTGTCCTCCAAAATTAAACAGTATAATAATAATAATAATAATAATATTTTAATTTGTATACCGCCCTTCTCCCGAAGGACTCAGGGCGGTGAACAGGCAGATAAAATATAAATACACACAATAATTAAAAACATCCCTTAAAAAACTAATTTAAATGCCCAAAATGTTAAAAAACGTACTCCCCCGTAAAATCACAAAATTTTAAAAACCCATCCAATAAAAATAAAAATCAGGCTAGTCCAGCCATATGAAATAAATAAGTTTTAAGTTCGCGGCGAAAGGTCCTACGGTCAGGTAATTGTCGAAGTCCGAGGGGAAGTTCGTTCCACAGGGTCGGAGCCCCCACAGAGAAGGCCCTCCCCCTGGGGGCCGCCAGTCGACACTGTTTGGCTGACGGCACCCTGAGGAGTCCCTCTCTGTGGGAACGTACCGGACGATGGGAGATAGAAGCCAGCAGTAGACGGTCCCGTAGATAGCCCGGTCCTAAGCCATGGAGCGCTTTAAAGGTGGTAACCAATACCTTGAAGCACACCCAGAAAACAACAGGTAGCCAGTGCAGTCTGCGCAGGATAGGTGTTATGTGGGAGCTCCGAGACGCTCCCTCAATAACCCGCGCAGCCGCATTCTGAACTAGCTGAAGTCTCCGGGTGCTCTTCAAGGGGAGCCCAATGTAGAGAGCATTGCAGTAGTCCAGGCGAGAGGTAACAAGGGCATGAGTGACTGTGCATAAGGCATCCCGGTCCAGGAAGGGACGCAACTGGCGGATCAGGCGAACCTGATAAAATGCTCTCCTGGAGACGGTCGCCAAATGGTCTTCAAAGGACAACCGACCATCCAGGAGCATGCCCAAGTTGCGTACCTTCTCCATCAGGGCCAATGATTCACCCCCGACAGACAGCCGCATCTGCAGCTGACTGTACCGAGGTGCCGGCATCCACAGCCACTCCGTCTTGGAGGGATTAAGTTTGAGCCTGTTCCTCCCCATCCAGACCCGTATTCCATCTTCTCATTCCTTTATACCTCACATATATCAAATAGTAACACCTTATACCCAAAATAGATCAGTTATAAAAATTTATATATATATATTTAAAAAAAACCCATCAAAATCACATCTTAAGCATTCTCGTTCCCCTTGTCTTCTATCTTACACATTTTCCACCATCTACTCACCAATCAGCTTAACATCTAACAATAAAGAATTTCCAATCTTTAATATATTGGTGTAAAAATCTCTTGTTTAAAAACTTATTAAGTAAAGATAAGCCTCCAAAAGTTCCTATAATTTTTTTCCCCCCATATTTGAACTGAAGAAGTTTCCAAGATTTTAGTAGTTAGTTCTGTTTGCTTAAGAGCCATTTTTAAACTGTAAAATCTACCAAAAAGAGAAAAAAAAATTCAATAAACTTTTCTTCTTAAACATTATGATAAAGAAAAAGGTAAAAAGAAAAAAAAATCATTAACAATTCTTACTCATTCCATTTAAAAAAGTAGCTTATTATGTTCTTCTTATAGGTTCCACACCAGCAGTTATAATAAGCATTTCCTTAGCTTTCACTTTCAATACACAAAATGCCATTTGCTAAAATCTTCTTACAAGCAAATGCCAGCACGCTCCAACACTTTTAAAAGCAATTGTTTTTAATTGCTTAATTGCCACCTTCTTTTAAACTTTATTTCTTGAAATCAAAATTAATAAAAAATCCTTTTAAAAATCTCTTCCTTTATCCTTTTCACTTTCCTTTATATATTGCAAACGCCATTTTAAATCCACTCAGGTTGAAAGTTAATTCAAAGAAAAGCTATTTAAGAGCCGAAGTTAAGATTTATTACTTGAAAATTCTTGCTAGTCCTCCTACTTTGTTCTGTCTGTGTTGAGTTCTCTTTAAAAATAAATCTTGGCACAGAGATGGTCGCGGCTTCTCGTTCTGTATAAACAGAAGCACCCTGGGCACAGAGCTTCGTCAGGCTAAAGGGGAGCTCTCACCCTTCGATCCCCTGGTTAAATTCCTGGGGCTCCCAGGGAGCTCTACCCAAACCTGACCACTCTTCTCTCCCCCTTCTCCTGGGGGAGAGAATTCCAAACCGTTTGACAGCCCATTTACACTGTCAGGGACGGTTTGACGAAACCCAGGGCAGACAATCCCAAAGGAACGTCCACGAAGCCTGCATTGCCAACCGGAAGTCTCAAATTAATCCACTCTCTAATACATACTAATGTTGCCGCTTTGTAATAAAGTCGCCAATCTGGAAGGCCAAAGCCCCCTCTACTATCCTGAAGATCTATTAATTTTACTATTGCTTTCTTACCTGCCCATATAAATTTTATAAATTTTGTTGTAATTCTATTTAAATCTGTAAAAAATTTCCTGTCCAATTTTATAGGTATCGTTTGAAACAGGTAAAGCAGTTTCAGCGGAATGTTCATCTTAATAGTTGCAATTCGACCTAGTATAGATAGCTAATGCATATGTTAATATACAACATAATATACAAAGTATACTAGCCTTGCCACCCTGCACTGCGCTGCCAGATTGCTACCTACGCCAATCATGCAGAATTTAGAAATAAAGTCGGGCCAAGATTGCAAGCCAAACCTGTCTGTCCTGAGCCCATTATCAAAGTGCCAGGAATTGATTTCTCAGCTATGTTAGCAGGAACAGCACTGACATGTATTATTCCCCTTAATACATGAGAGAGCAAAGCTAAGCCTTGAGGATGAGCCCAAGAAAAGAGTAGAAAATGGAGAGAATGAATGAGGGGCAATCCAGCATTCCAGTAAACAGGGATTTTCATGAGATCATTGAACTCATCATCCAACTCCATGTCCAGGCCAGGGATCCATTGCATCATCAAACGCCTCATCTCCATTTTCAGCAGACCAGGTCAAGAAATAAATTCCTCAGAACATACACACAAAAACCTACTTTTATTTAGGTTAGCTAAATTGAAGTAACATAATTTTGAAAGTCTGATTGTGGTTCCTTTCATTCATCTTTTTTATATTCATGTGAAGTGTGTGTGTGTGAGAGAGAGAGAGAGAAAGAGAGAGAGAGAGAGACAGAGACAGAGACAGAGACAGAGACAGAGACAGGGGAGGGAGGGAGAGACATAGATAGATATATCTTCACAATCTCTCCCCATTATTTAGAATAGAATAGAATAGAATAGAATAGAATAGAATAGAATAGAATAGAATAGAATAGAATAGAATAGAATAGAATAGAATTTTTTATTGGCCAAGTGTGATTGGACACACAAGGAATTTGTCTTAATGCATACGCTCTCAGTGTACATAAAAGAAAAGATACCTTCATCAAGGTACAACACTTACAACACTTAATGATAGTCATAGGGTACAAATAAGCAATCAGGAAACAATCAATATCAATATAAATTGTAAGGATATAAGCAACAAGCAACAAAGTTACAGTCATATATATTTGCATATAAGCAATGTTCATCTTTTTCTAGCGTTGGTAACAGGATTTTCCTTCTCTCCACCAAGGTCATCCTCTTTACTCTCCATGCCCCTATATTCTCCATATGTGGAAAATTGCAGAATAGCCACTGAATCTGCAAATTATTTGATTCATTGTTTTAACAGTGATTCACCACCACCCCGATTTGATTCATGAATGTTTTCTGAAAGGGTAACTTAATCAAAGCTTCACCCTAAATACTCCTTTGAAACTCTGAACAATTCTAATTATCTGTCCTCTGGTGAAACAGCTAAGTTCCTATATGTACTGAAATGTACAGCTTGGTGAAAAAACAAACAACCCAACCTGGATTCTACTGTAACCAATCATGAAACAATGCATTTCCTCAAATGATAATTTAGAACAGTATGCATCCAATCGCTTGATAAGCTGGTCAAAATAGTATTAAAATTCTACTTGAAAACACAAATGTAGTAAACTATTCTGCTCTAACACAACAATGCACAGTGTATAATTAACAAATCCAGGGGCTATAGATATTCACGACCATAACCTATGGATTGTTAAAAGGCTTTCTAGTATTCGTACCTAGCTCAGTTTAAAGCTGAATGTTATGTCTTTGAAACTAACCGAAGGAATCTAAATTTCATGGGAATCAATACTCTTGCTTAGATCCTTCTGGATTTTACATGTTATCAATGCTGCAATTTAAATTATCCTCCAACCTTACGATACTAGCATAAGAAAAACCTTATAATTAGGGTGAGTTCTCAGAAAAATGCCTTGCTTTTTTTCAGATTTCAACTTTCTCACCCCAAAAACTCAGGAGTCCTTCCCCCCCCCACTTCATTCAGACTGTGGATAAACCCTAAAAACTCAATAAAAGTGGTGAACTTGTGAAAAATGGATGCCATTTGGAGGGTATTGTAGATGGTGGCATCTACAGACATTTTGTTGCCAGATCGGTCACTAAATCATCTAATTATTCAGGATTCTGAAGCCCACCCTGCCTCCTCCCTCCACAGATAACTCAGTGCTTTCTCTAGATTTGCTACACGTAGAAGAGATTTCTGCTCAACTTCGAACTTGGAGCTATTTTAACCTTGAGTGCTTTAGGGACAAGCGAACAGTCCATCCTCACTTGATATGTATTCAGGTATTACTCTACAGGTAGCCTTTGACTTACAATCATTTGCTTAATGACTATTCAAAGTTACCATGGCACTGAAAAAGTGAGTTATGACCATTTTTCACACTTACGACTGTTGCAGTGTCTCCATAGTCATGGGATCAAAATCTGGAGGCTTGGCAAGTAAGATGTATTTGTGACACTCGCACTGTCCTGGGGTCATGTGATCGCCATTTATATCCTTCTCAGCCGGTTTCTGACAAGTAAAGTCAATGGGGAGGCCAGCTTCGCTTAATGACTGAATGATTCACTTAACAACTGCACTGATTCACTTAACAACTACGCCAAGAAAGGTTGTATGAAATGGGGCAAACCTCACTTAACAACTGTCTTGCTTAGCAGTGGAAATTTTGGGCTCAATTGTGTTTGTAACTCAAGGACCATATTGCCTGTTCCCCTTAATCCAAATCATAGTTGCACCAAATTTGCATTTTATAAACAAATTTCCTTAATATGCTCAAGTCAGTACATAATGTCTCCAAATGCATTTTTATAGAGAGAAGAAAGTACAGTAACTTTGTATGTATCTCTATTACTGACGGTTAACCGGACCGAGTGCCCAAATTGCAAGCATGTGCACACAAATGCGCGTGTGTGTGCCTGAACCCCCACACATGCAATGTGCGCACGGCCCCCACACATGCCCCCCGCCCCTGTGCATGGATGCATGGACCCCTGCATGCGCCCTGTCTGCCGTGCATGCACGTGTGGTTCCCCCGCATGCCCCCTGCTCCCTGCATGCATGCAACCCCGTGCATGCATGTGCCCCCCCGCATGTCCCCTGGCCCCATATATGCCCCCAGTGCATGTGCGTGAGGCCCCGCACACATGCACGGCAGAGACCCGAACACCAGCTGGCCTGCAGGAGAGCTAACCTGTGGCAATGGCTTGCGTGCCATCAGAGGGGTGCTTTGTATAAAGTTTATTGTCATTGTACATATATACACAGTATACCCATACAACAAAATTCACATATATATATATACTGTATGCTTTTCTAATGTGCAATTTTGAAGGTAGGCATTAATTGATTATTGGATTTATGCAATTGTCCATGTTATGAGAGACATCCCGATTGGCAGACTTTTTTTTTTTTTTGCTTGAAAAGAAATTTTTTTGACACCCATAGTACACCAAACTGCTATTCCCAAGTTCTATTTTTATTTTTATTTATTTATTTTTATTTTATTTATTTATTTTTGTCACAACATCATATAAAAAGGATTATATAGTATATAAACATATATATGAGTAAATATTAGGATATATATATGGAATATATATATGGAAGAAGAAAAAAAAAAAACCAAAACAATAGGACAGGAACAGTAGGCACGTTTGTGCGCTTATGCGCGCCCCTTATGGTCCTCTTAGGAATGGGGTGAGGTCAATAGTAGAAAGTTTTTGGTTGAAGCTTTTAGGATTATGGGAAGAGACCACAGAGTCAGGTAAAGTGTTCCAAGCACTGATGATTCTGTTACAGAAGTCATATTTTCTGCAATCTAGATTAAAGCAGTTGACATTAAGTTTAAATCTGTTGGTTGCTCTTGTATTCTACCCAGAACGTTCTGGCTTATAAGACATAGGCAATGCTTTTCTCCAATCTATTTGTATTTTTTACAGTAAATAGCCCACGAATTAATGCTTATGAATTTCACCACCAAAAATGCATGGAGGTAAATAATACACTGAGCAGAACTGCGAGGAATAATTTACTTCAAAGAAGATTCAGTCAGTTCACCCCCTTGAATTAAATCTTCATACCAAAACTCCAAGGTGATTCAAAGTCTAAAATCAAATCAAGATGCTTTTGAATCATTCAGAGAGATTAAAAAAATGATTTTGAGGATCAGGGAAGTTTCTGGATTTTTAAAGTCTTAAACACTTTAGCAAGTTTCTCTCCCCCCCCCCCCCAATTTATGGACAAAGGTGATTTGAGTGGAACTGAATGGGTAGCTGGTTTTATCACTCCTTTCTATCTGACTTATCAGAATGCTTGAGGAAGTATTGCTCTTAGAAATTGGTTAGGCAAGTTTCCCTGAATGTGAACAAATAGGATGTATTTTGAGTCTTTTAAAATTTGATTTATTCTTTCTTTTGCAATCCTCTACCTTTGTCCAAATTACCCTGTCCTTTTCTTTATATTCAACTGTTTATCTGACTTATATGGTCCCTGTTTAATCTATGCATCCAATTTCTCTGTAGTCTCTCAGCTCTTGCAATCACTTTCGTTCTCCATTTATTCATTTATTTGATTTGATTATGGTTGAGTTGGGAGAGAGTGACTGGCTCAAATTCACATAGTCAATTTTCTAGCCTAAGGGAAGGCTAGAATTCATAGTCTCCTGGTTACTACATCAGCACCTTAACAACTACACTGAAATGTCTCTCCCTTTTAATTCTCCCCACTCCCCAAATAAAATGCTGAAAGGGAAGTCTCTCCCAAGTCCTACAGATTGCACACACAATGCTTGATAATTTCTTGGTGGCAACATCAAATATTTGCCTTTGTCTACTAGTGGGATTTTTTTTTTAAAAAAATCCTACATCCCTGGGATTTTGTGGTTGGTTTGCATCCAAATTCTAACCATGTAAGGGCATGTTTATCTTTCTGTGGCCAGGTGCTTATTCAGGTGCTTCTACCTCTGTTTCCTTTCTGGAAATTTTTAAGCAATTTTTGAAAGGACAGTTTCTACACTGGTTTGCATCCCCCACCCCAATATCTTCTTTCTTGGATAGTAAGAAGAATGGCTTTATTCTCGTTTCTATTTATCTTTGCCTAAAAAGAAATTTTAGGGAATGTTCAAAAACTTGATTGCAGTAAAACCCTTCAAGATCTCTTGCTGAATTTTTGCAAAATTAATGTCTTCTAAATGATATTTTTAAAGCCATTTCTGATCTTTTCATTCCATCGTGGCAAAAATAAAGCATCTGCAGACTTTTTCCTACTCCGTGACAAATAGCCCATGAAATGTCAAATCAAATCTGGTCTTAAAATCTTTAATTCAAACTGGGGCATGGCAAATCTGCATGACTATTCGTAAGACTAGAGAGATGAATTCCATTAGTGCATCTCTGCTTCATCCAGGCTCTGCCATTCTTTATCAAAGAGCAAGAACAAAGTATAGCAGTACCTTGGTACTCAACTGCTTTGAAACTCATTGAAGTTGGTACTCAACACATTTGGATGCAAAAATTTTGCCCCAGTACTCGTCATTTGCTTGGTACTCAACAGGCTTGAAGTTGTCAGTGTCAGCTGTCTTGTGACTCACTACATTATTCCTTATGGGAAAAATTTGTTTCATACTTATCATTTTTGGGGCTCATTGTGCCTCCTGGAACCAATGGACGATGAATACCAAGCAGTGGTGGGTTGCTCCTGATTCTGTCCAGTTCTTGAGAACTGGTAGTAAAATTGGGGGAGGCTCCGCCCACCTGCCCTGACATCATGTTTTGCTCCCATTGCGAACCGGTAGTAAAAGTAAGTAGAACCCACCCCTGATACCAAAATATCATTGTACAGGAAATGCAGAATAATAGGAATAGGAATAGGAACGAGTTTTGTAAGGAAGACCTGTGGGCTAGACTGGCAAGCCCAGTTGGGCTGGATTAGATCAGCTGGTTGGGAATTTCTTGCCTCTGATGGTTTGACTTAAGGATGATGTGAGAGAATGAGAAAGAAAGAGGTTCCAGCTAAAGCGATTTATATAGTTGACTGAACTGTTACTATCATGATTTATATTTTTAAATAGGACTAATCTAGAATAAGTGATTTCTGAATAGTCTATGATTTAATAGTTGAGCTGAGCTAAGTGAAGAGGAACGTTTCATGAAAATTTGTACCAGTATTTCTGTATTTTTGGGGCAATTACCTTAAAAGAAGATGAAATGTATCTCATACGCAATTCTGTTTGCATTTATTACTATTCTAAACAGTTTTTTTTTCAAAGAATTCATAAGAGCTTTTACATTTCCTCTGTTTTTCTCTTTATAGCAAGCCAGTTATGTAGGTTAGGCTAAGAGACTGTGATTAACATAAATTAACATAAATTTACTGGGAAATTCAAGGCTGGGCAGGGCTTTAAACATACTTTGTCCTACATTCTTATTTGCATACTCCATAAATTTCTCTGCTTAAAAACAATTTTTATTTTGAATAGTCTGTTTGCCTTCAGTGATATTAGTTTAAAGCATCACAACATTATTGTTTCTAGTATGATCCTTGATTGAATAAGATAACTTATGTGAGTAATCTGTATTCCTGAACAAAAGAAAAATTAACTATAAATTGGATTTCAAATAAATGGCAAAAAGCTAATCAAGATTAAAGATCCAGGCAAAGATTTTGGCATTAGCAATATAAAATAAACAGTTTTTTTGTGAGAATTAGAATTATTTTGAATAAGATGAGCCTAATGCTGGGAAAAATTGAGGGCAAAAGAAGAAGGGGACGCCAGAGAATGAGGTGGCTGTATGGAGTCACTGAAGCAGTTGCTGTGAGATTAAATGGACTCCGGGGGATGATAGAGGACAGGAAGGCCTGGAAGGAATGTTGTCAGTTGAATCCCGGTGGGTTGGACATGACTTCATGACTAACAACAACAAACAGAGATAAGAAACCTTACGGTTTAAATTGGACACTAGAGACTAAATTAGACACTAGAGGAGACTAAAACCCAGGCAAACAAACAAACAAAAACCCAAAGCCAAACAACTTGCCTTTAGGATTGGGATTTACAAAATGCTACAAAATACTATAACAGTTTGAAGAATGGGGCCAGAAATAAGTAGCCACAATATCAGTAATAATGTCTACTTCTATGGATAGACTATATCCATCGTCCAAAATATTAAAACTATTAATGAAGGAATGATAGATGTGAAACAAATTTTGTTTGATGCAGAAATAGTGAAATTAGAAATATTGGATTTAAAAAAAATATAAATTATAAAACATATAAGGCATTCAAGTTGGCTATACAAATGAAAGGAAAAAGTATGGATTACAAAATAGACAAGAGTCTAAGGGTCGTGGATAGCTCAGGCTGTAAGGAGCCTGTTATTAGAACACAATAGCCTGCAATTACTGCAGGTTCAAGCCCGGCCCAAGGTTGACTCAGCCTTCCATCCTTTATAAGGTAGGTAAAATGAGGACCCAGATTGTTGGGGGGGCAATAAGTTGACTTTGTAAATATACAAATAGAATGAGACTATTGCCTTATACACTGTAAGCCACCCTGAGTCTTCGGAAAAGGGCGGGATATAAATGTAAATAAATAAAAATAAATAAAATAAATAAGAGTCAAGAAAATGGCCCTGATAAGGACTTTTTACTGGATGCACAAAAGAAGTTGGATAAGAAATAAAAAGCAAAATATAAGACAAACCAAGACAATGACCTGGATAATGATTTACCATTGGATTTACCAAAGTGGACTGTTAATGCCTTGAAGAAATCTTTGTTTCAAGAAAAACAAAGACAACATCTGAATGAATTAAAGATCAAGAACAGTAGAAGTTAAAAAAATGAATATAAATTGGCTTGCTTGATCAAGTTATATAAACATGTTTTAGAGACATGTTTTCATAAGGTTTTGGAAAATCTTTACCGACTTTGTGCTGACACCAAGACTGAAAAGTTTATGTCTTATAACTTTGCTTAAAGGAAAGGGTTATGGGAAGAAGAAAAAACATTTGTTTGTAACTTTATAGGGTGTGAGTTATCAATTTTGTTTTTCCTTGTTTTGAGGAAGAATGTGAAATAGCTTCTTTACATATTTTTTCTTTATTCTTCTTCATTCCCTTTTTTCTTTATTTCTCTCTAACTCTCTTTTTGAGTTTTATTTTCACTTGCTTTTACTATTGTATTTTAAATCTTTCATAAACAAAATTAAAAAAACACACACTATAACATCTCAAAATTAACATTGAGGAAGAAAGATTGGTTCAGTCCTTAGTGCCACCAACAAGAGCATTAAATCTGAATTCAACTAGTAAGAACCATCAGACCAATCAATCCGGTTGTATTTGATCCAGGCCCTCTTGGAAATCAAAATTCTTCCTTCAAGGTCCTTGGATACCAAATACCATCCCCTCCCTTGTTTGCTTCCAACCCTTCCCTTGTTTGCTTCCTGCAAACTCAACAGCAAGTTCCCAGGATAAGGATCTGAAGACTTGATTGTTTAAATATTACAGTCACTGCTTTATATTATTGGTATAAATCCTTGACTTCAGTCTTCTTACCTATACATCACTTACAAGATTGCTTTGCAATCTGTTCCCCTGCTATTTCACCCTGCCTATTTTGAGTTCAGCTTTAATTATATGCAGTGGAACATCTGTGCAAACCGAGAGGAGTGATGATTACAGAGAAGAATTGACATTTGAACAATTATTATGGCTTGATTCCATCTACTTTGGGTAGCAAACAGATTTAGAGGGAAATTGCATTGAGTAGAACTCTGTAAAAATAACTCAGGGGGTGTTTTTCCTTTCTGCTTTTCCTTTTATTTGATAACATAGGATTTACATACTGAAGCACCACCTGGTGCTGTTTTCATTACACAACTTGTAGCCATTCATTCATTCACAGGGCACTGATGACCATTCCAAGACTCACTAATCATACAGTTGTACATATGCCCGCTGTGTGGCAAGACTTATTGGATTATTTGGAAATAAATATAGCCTGTAACCTAAGCCATTTCATTTTTTCACCTAGGGCGGAAAAAAAAAGAGCGATTGGAAAGTAATAAGAAGTCCACTATGCTGGGCATATTGTGGCAGTGGAGAGCCAGTCTGCACAGTGATAGGTATGCTGAATTAGCCTAGAGGAATTCTAGTTCCAAATCCCAATTCAACCATTACGATTCTTGAACAAGCTTTACCTTTCCAGTATCTCTCAGCATCACCTTTGCAGAGCAATTGTGATGACGAAGAGCCAGGCAGAAGAATCTAAAATACTAAGTTAAGTCCCAGAAAGGAAATATGAGATATAACAAGTGCTTTACACAGGCTTGAGTCACACCAATATAGGCTAACCAAGATAATTTAATGTAACTACAAACGATATAACCAGCAAGATAAAAGATATTTGGTTAATGGTATATAATGGTATAATGGTATACTCATATGTTGTTTGGTTTATTTTATTTATTTATTTTTGTCACAACATCATACAAAAAGATTATATAGTATATACACATATAAACATATATAGGAAGAAGAAAAGAAAAACAATAGGACAGGAACGGTAGGCACGTTTGTGCGCTTATGCACGCCCCTTATGGTCCTCTTAGGAATGGGGTGAGGTCAATAGTAGAAAGTTTTTGGTTAAAGCTATTAGGATTATGGGAAGAGACCACAGAGTCAGGTAAAGTATTCCAAGCACTGATGATTCTGTTGCAGAAGTCATATTTTCTGCAATCTAGATTAAAGCGGTTTACATTAAGTTTAAATCTATTGGTTGCCCTTGTATTATTGCAATTAAAGCTGAAGTAGTCTTTGACAGGAAGGACATTACAATAGATGATTCTGTGAGTTAAACTTAGGTCTTGTCAAGGCGACGGAGTTCCAAGTTTTCTAAGCCTAGGATTTCAAGTCTGGTGGGATAAGGTATTTTGTTGTTTTCAGAGGAATGGAGAACTCTTCTTGTAAAATATTTCTGGACACGTTCAATTGTATTGATGTCAGAGATGTGGTGAGGGTTCCAAACAGGTGAGCTGTATTCTAGAATTGGTCTAGCAAATGTTTTATATGCTCTGGTTAGTAGTGTGGTGTTTTTGGAAAAGAAGCTACGCAAAATTAGGTTTACAACTCTTAGAGCTTTTTTTGCTATGTAGTTGCAGTGGGCTTTGGCACTTAGATCATTTGACATGAAAACTCCAAGGTCTTTAACGGGATGGGGGTCGTCTGTAAGGTAATGTCCATCTAGTATGTACTTAGTTTTAGAGTTCTTTTTCCTATATGTAAGACTGAGCATTTGCTGGTTGAAATTTGGAGCTGCCAATTTTTAGACCAAGCGGTTAGATGATCAAGGTCGTTTTGAATTATAGAAGTGTTGTCTGTGGTGTTAAATAGTTTGACATCGTCAGCAAAGAGAACACAATTACTTGAGATATGGTCACAAAGATCATTAATGTATAGAATAAAGAGTGTTGGTCCAAGGACGCTGCCTTGAGGAACGCCACTCTTGACAGGAACAGGATTTGATAAAGCATTGCCAATTTTGACCACTTGTTGTCTGTTAGACAGAAAAGCAGATATCCATTTGTGGAGGGGTCCTGAGATGCCATAGGATGTTAGTTTAAGGAAAAGTTTATCGTGTTTATCGTGTTTATCGTGTTTATCGTGGTTAATTCTATGTAATCAGTACCATAAATTATATAATGTTGCCATATATCAGGATGTTTTTTATTAATCTCTTACTATTCCCATTTTCAGTCCTCTCTTATCTTTATTACCAATCAATAGATAACATTGGATTCTACTAGCTTGACAAAAAGGAAGAAAATCTTCACATTCTTTATGATTTGATCAGCTAGAGCTCAATTGCTGGCAGAAACACAGGGAGGCAGTTCTTTTTTTAATGCCATCTGAACTACCATTTCAGAAGGCTGTAGAAAGAATAAACTACCGTGGAGAAAACTCAGGAATATAGTTTGCGAGTTTCAGCACAGAATTATATATTATTTCCTCACAGCCATAATCAGAATATTGTTTAGCCTTGATCATCTATCCCACTGCTTCTAATCTGAATTACCTTTTCTTTTTTAAAAAAACTATTTTTAAAAAATTACTATTTTAAAAAAAGTATGTGATCTTGACTTCTGGGCTAAACTGCATCTCCCTGACTATCATTTATATTTACCTGTACATGACCCAGGAGAGAACTTTTTGGAGTTGGTTGATTACCGCTCCTCTCCATCTAAGCAATTTTATGGCCACTAGCTCAGCAAATGGCCCTAGGTGGTTAACAATATTATTAAAAACATCATAAATATAAAAATCAAAGTATACAGCAGCTAAGGAAGAATTCACCTAAAACTGTGAAGTTTACTCAAAACCTTTTTTATAAATCTAAGGCATCTGTGTACTATCAAGGCTTGCTAGAATGAGTGACCGATACCCTGGATCTTCCTTTTGATATCTGACATATATCACTATAAATGATGATAATTTTAAGTCAAACAAGACCTTTGGTATTGACATATTAGAAAAAATAAAGAATACTGTTATATAGAGTTGATTACATTTTCTCAGGCAATCCACCCCTTTATCAAATGGTTTCAGTCCAAATGAGGATATTCAACTGAAGTTCTGAGCTACTCAAAAAAGGGACATCTTTCAACTATTAATATCTTTCACTTGTCTTCAGCCAGAAGTCTTAAAACCATTGATGAAAAAAATCACTGTTGGACACACAATAATCAGTCAACAGGCATTCACGAAGAAGCACATTGATGTCAAAACTTCTTGTCTATTATAAAAATTCTAATCAAACCATTCCTATCTCTTAATGCATTATCACGTAATAGTTTGAAAAAGCCATTCATAATTATTTGAACTGCTAAAGGCTGCCTACTGTTTAGAGTTCAGAGACTTCACTGAATGCATAGAGGTAGCATGAGATGATGAAGTTAACTAAGAGGAGAAAAAGAATCAAGATATTAAGGAAATTCGCATTGTTAATTGCCAAGGCAATAAATCATATCAACTCTGGTCTTCCCTAGAAATAATACTATCATTCCTGGGTTAGACCCAGCCATCTGTCTGTATAACAGAAGCTTCTCCTTAGTCTCATACTTGTCTCAGCATTATGTATAGCTATCTGCATGATTAAGAAATGGATCAAAGGATATACACATGAACTGCGAAGAATTGAGTCACTCTGACATCATAAAATAGATGGAAACAATCTGGGGTCCCAGATCATTCTGGGAGCAGCTTTCAGATACCTCTAAAAGTTAGGGTGTACTTGTAAATTTTATTTTATTTTTTATAAAAGTTATTGGCCACCCATTTTATCATAAGGTAACTCTGGGCAGCTTACAGACATAAAAAAAATACCAACATTAAAACATGAATAAATTAAAACCAAAGATTAAAATCAAGGCCTCAGGGTTCCAAATAACACCCCCAATGAAAGAAGACTCCAAAGTTCCTCAAAGTTCCATTTTATTACTGATGTCATATTGGCACACCTGGGAAAACACGAATCTGAAAACTTCCAGGTTTTCCCCCACCCAACAGAAAGTCCAAGTCCCTGCCCAGCACCACAAGTCCATCACATGTCCCAATCAAAGCACTGCCCCAACTGGAGAGGCCTCCCAGTTCCATCCCTCCAGGTGCAGGGCAAGATGTCCTTGACTCTCTGAGAAAAGAATATTATTATGACTATATATCACCCATGCTCCATACAATCCCCCCTCCCAGTTTCCCACAGTAGGAAATGTGGCAGCCCAGAAGGCCCAATGCAAAAGATGGCTTCCAGGCCTGACACAAGGACATGTGGAGGGTTTGGGGGCAAAATGCGGGGAGGTGGAATATGTTATTATTTGATCAACCGCCTCTATTGCACTGTTCCCCTATTGGGGCCTCAGACCAACTGGCAGAGCCAGGACTTTATGCCTTGACTAAAGGATAGGAAGATTGGGACCAATTTCACATTGGGGTGCAGGATGTTCCAGAGGGCAGGAACAATAGCAGAGAAGCCCCTCCTTTTGGACCCCACCAGCTGGAATAATTGGACTGACAGGACCCGCAGCATGCCTCCCCTGCTGTCAGGAGTGGGATAGGCCACTCAAGTGATCTGAACCCATGCCATCGAAGGCTTTAAAGGTGATCACCAGCATCCTGAATTGCACCCGGAAGCAGACTGTTAACCAGTACAGTTCATGGAGCAGTGGTGTTACAAGGGCCAGTCTTGGGGGCTCCAAGCTCCTCATGCCACTGCACTCTGCACCAGCTGTAGCCTCCAAATGCTCTTCAAGGGTAGCCCCATGTAGAGCGCATTCCATTAGTCCAACTGCGAGATGACTAGGGACTAAATGACTTGAGTGCAGGGAGTCCTGATCCAGGAAAGGCCGCAACTGGTACACAGCTTGAAACTAGTAATAATGATTAATTTGAAGCATGGATGTCTTACCAGTTTTGAAGCTGACATGTAAATCACTCTCTCTCTCTCTCCCTCCCTCCCTCCGTCCCTCTGTCCCTCCCTCCCTCCCTCCATTTAATTCCAATTCAATAATTACCACACTGGAGAAAAGGCAGATTTCTAACTTTATTTATGAAATAACAGTTTTTCACAATAGATGGGATTTTGGCATGGCTACTGTAAACAATCTCTTCCCATGTGAAAACACAAAAAAGCAACATATTTTCAAGTTCCTGTAAATTACTAGTGGGTCATATTCCAGGCTAGAATTTGTTAACTTGTTAGGATACCTCTGTTCAACACAGATGGTATCTTAGCCAATTTATTTTGACATGCTGATGGTGCACACCAGTCAGTATCCTTATTTTAGTTTCGTGAAAAGGTAATATGAATATTTCTTCAAATGTCTCACAGGTTTTTGTTTTCCTTCTACTGCAGGCCACAAAATCTCAATGGTTTTTGAAACTAGTATAATTACTGGGCAGGACTTTCCCAGGAGTTGTTTCAGCCAGAGATGGAAGTGGAGAATTCTCTAGTTTTACTGATGTTAGTAGCAGAGTTCAGAAACTAGGTTTAGTTAATTAACTACTACTGCTGAGTCTGCAGGGAAAACAGGAATTGTATAAAGCCCAATTACTATTATTGCTACTAGTAATAATGCAGCTTCCTCCTCTGTGAATTCAGATTCCTCAGGAAACATAGCAGTAAAGGTATTAAAACATGGTAAGACATTAATAATGTTATACATCAGAATCATAATAATGGAACACCCATATTATTCTCATTAAATTTTTGAAATTTTTAAATATTATGAATATCAACACATATCTGTATCTCCTTGATATTATCATTTCTATTTATGGCATTGTAACCCTCTTTTATTCTTTATGAAACTTTCAGAAATGTAAGTTTGTTTCTTTCACAAATTTGTCTGAGTTTTTAATCAGAGATAAATGCTACCAACAACATCTGTTTGGATGTATTTGCATCCATATGAGCCATTGGCAATTTTTGTTTACATTATAACACAAAAAACAAAAGTATCTGTTTCTAGAGGGACAGTTTATAAGTATTGAAGTCCTTTAATAGATTTATTATATGTCTTTTTTCAGTAATATTCACTATGTCAGTTGTATCAAATATTTTCTGGGGGAGAGGAGCTATGAAATATGAATACTGAAATCAATCTCAGCTCTTATGTCAGTCTTCTTCATTCTTTTATTAAAATGCCTTAACTATGAAGTGAGGACATCAACCTTGCTAACGTTAAATAGATCTAATCAGTATTTGGATGCAGGGGGTTGGACTAGATGACCTCCAAGGTCCCTTCCAACTAGATGACCTCCAAGGTCCCTTCCAACTCTGTTACTATATATTAGCTTCTAGGTAGAAGAGAAATACAGTAGCTATCTGTGTTTATTTCAATTTCTAGGGCAGCCCAACTCAGCAGTGAACATAATTAAAAAGAAAATAAAAACAATTGCAGTAGTACAAAAATGGAAACACAAGGCAGCTAAGAATAACTCACACATAGTAATCGCTAAAATAACCAAGAAACAGGGCCCTGCACACTGAGGGCTCCAAGCCTGAGCCCAGAGACAGGCTTTTAAAGATTTACAAAAAGCCCACAGGATTGGGGGCCATCTTGATCTCCAGTTTCAATATAGCAAATGAGGTTTACATCAATAACATAATTCTAATATCTCCTTTGATCGCACAATGCAACTGAATCTACACTATTTCTACTTTTCATTTTTGAATTGGGCTACTGCAAGCTGTTCAATTCTACTGCCCTAAGGTCACAAGAGGGCTTAAGTCCCACTCATTTGCAGCAGAGTGGACAAGGATTTTCAAATGTCCCCCCCTCCAATTTGGGAGACAGTCCTAAACATTAATATTGGATCTCCTTTTTCTTTTTCATAAATTATTCTTCATCCAGCATATCAGAAATGGGCAATGAGATTGTTTTAATGGAATGGAAGGAAACGGAATTGTTCCTTTGCAAAATTAGCTATTTTTGGAGCCTCGGCTTAGTGTATTTTCCAGGACTATATAGGTTGTTGATATGTATTTTTGTCAATTTTTTTATTCATTGCTGAAAACTTAAAACTTTATTCCATATAACATCATAATACTTTTTTCCCATATCTTATGAATTAGAATAGAATAGAATAGAATAGAATAGAATAGAATAGAATAGAATAGAATTCTTTATTGGCCAAGTGTGATTGGCCAATAAAGAAATTTGTCTTGGTGTATATACTCTCGGAGTACATAAAAGAAAGGATACATTCGTCAAGAATCATAAGGTACAACATTTAATGATAGTCATAGGGAAAGTCAATATAAATCTTAAGGATACCAGCAACAAGGTTACAGTCATACAGTCATAAGTGAGAGGAGATGGGTGATAGGAACGATGAGAAGATTAATAGTAATGTAGACTTAGTAACTAGTGTTGAGGGAATTATTTGTTTAGTAGAGTGTTAGCGCTCAGGGAAAAACTGTTCTTGTATCTAGTTGTTCTGGTGTGCATTTTAAGTGTAGGTGAATTAATGAATTAAATTATGATTGTCAGTTTTCATGTTCAAATATTTGTGCTGTTTTACAAAATAGGATAACTGGGGGTTTATTTTTCTTTCTTTACATTTGGCTCTTGTTCCTTCTCTCATTCCCCACCCCATCCTTCTTCTCCGTGATTTTTTTTAAAAAGTTATTTCCATGAATTATAATTGGTTTGGATACTTTTTCTTTTTCATAAATTATTCTTCATCCAGCATATCAGAAATGGGCAATGAGATTGTTTTAATGGAATGGAAGGAAACGGAATTGTTCCTTTGCAAAATTAGCTATTTTTGGAGCCTCGGCTTAGTGTATTTTCCAGGACTATATAGGTTGTTGATATGTATTTTTGTCAATTTTTTTATTCATTGCTGAAAACTTAAAACTTTATTCCATATAACATCATAATACTTTTTTCCCATATCTTATGAATTAGAATAGAATAGAATAGAATAGAATAGAATAGAATAGAATAGAATAGAATAGAATTCTTTATTGGCCAAGTGTGATTGGCCAATAAAGAAATTTGTCTTGGTGTATATACTCTCGGAGTACATAAAAGAAAGGATACATTCGTCAAGAATCATAAGGTACAACATTTAATGATAGTCATAGGGAAAGTCAATATAAATCTTAAGGATACCAGCAACAAGGTTACAGTCATACAGTCATAAGTGAGAGGAGATGGGTGATAGGAACGATGAGAAGATTAATAGTAATGTAGACTTAGTAACTAGTGTTGAGGGAATTATTTGTTTAGTAGAGTGTTAGCGCTCAGGGAAAAACTGTTCTTGTATCTAGTTGTTCTGGTGTGCATTTTAAGTGTAGGTGAATTAATGAATTAAATTATGATTGTCAGTTTTCATGTTCAAATATTTGTGCTGTTTTACAAAATAGGATAACTGGGGGTTTATTTTTCTTTCTTTACATTTGGCTCTTGTTCCTTCTCTCATTCCCCACCCCATCCTTCTTCTCCGTGATTTTTTTTAAAAAGTTATTTCCATGAATTATAATTGGTTTGGATACTTTTTCTTTCTTTTTAAATACAAATAATTAAAAAAAAGAATAGGGAAATCCCTGGTTAGTTAATTTGCTGGAACAATGTGCTGCCCTAGAAAATGTCAATGACTAGATAAAATATCACAGAATAGGAATGGGTCCCTGTGTGTATTTCCAAGTGACCACAATTTTAATGAAGTTCTGTCTTTTAAATGTAAATGTTAACAAGTTGCCTCTTTGCGGTTCATTTTATCTTCCTTGTTTAACTTACTGCAGATTATGTCATTGCTGTTGTTTGTTAGAGAAGTTGTAATTATAATGGGGGTAGGGGAGTTTAAATTCCAAACTTGTTTACTTGTGAATACTTCCATTAAACCTGGGAGGCAAATAGGGTAAATTGCCCCTAATTTAAACATATTAGCTGTTAGATTTTTAGCTGCCATCAGCCAACTGCAAAGCAAGAAATTGTCAGAACTGCAGTGCAAGTCCAAGTTGCTGATCCTTATATTAAATCAAGCAAACGACTAGGGCCACAAATTATAGTCTAAATAATTTTAAGAAATACCCATGCTACAAAAGTAGCTTAATACAATCAGAGAGCCAAATGCATATGTGCGTCACAAGTCAATTTTGTAAAACCATAATCATATATTTCAATTGAATAACAAAATAAGAAACCTCTCCTCTTAGTGCCACAACTAAAGAAAGGCTGCAAACAATATCCTTATCTTTTCAGGAATAGACTAAATAACCTCTGTATTAGAGGTAGGCGCCAATACTAGTTACTGATTCTCTTGATTCCAGTGTAGGAATTTAGCACCCACCCCCCTCCTAGAAGAATGAAATATTTTAGAAAATATTTAAAAAGGCAGAATATATTTCCCTGGATGAGAAATGGAGAAACATGTTTTAAAGTCAAAGCAACTTCCTGCCGCCCCCCACCTTTGTCAATGGGCCATTAAAGCCTCAGCCAAGCTTACTCATTCCCCCCCACCTTTGTCAATAGGTCAGAGGTAGAAACTCATTCTCCCCACCTTTGTTAATGGGCCATCATCATCTGCATCATAATAGAACCCATCTAGCAACTGAAACTCACCACATGGCAAGGCTCAGACAAGCTTGAGAGACAACCTATAGGGCTAGCTAAGACTCCCACCCCCTGGGAGTCTGACAGCCAATCAGGGTACTTTTCCTGTGCCCAGGAAATTCAAAGCTCAGAGAAAGCATAAAGCCAGGGGAGCGCACAGGATCTCAGCCCTTTTCTGTTCAGGATCTCAAGCCATGTGATCCTGACCACCATTAAACCATCTTTCCAAGCAGCCTCCATGTTTCCAGTGTCTTTGTCCCCACTTGGAACTGAACCCAGATGGATATTTCTTCCAACACCAGCTTACACAGGTAATCCTAGATTTGCAGCCATTCATTTAGTGACTATCCAAAGTTACAGTGGCGGTCCTTGCACTTACGACCATTGAAGCATTCTACTAGGCATGTGATCGAAATTTAGATGCTTGGCAACCAGCATGTATTTACAATGGTTGCAGCATCCTGGAGTCATACAATAGCCATTAGTCACTTTCCCAGCCAACTTCCAACAAGTAACATCAATGGAGGAAGCTGGATTCATTTTATGACTGCATGATTTATTTAACAACTGTAGTGATTTGCTTAACAGTCATGGCAAAAAGGTCATAAAATGGGGGAAAAACTGACCTAACAACAATTTCTTAACAAAAAATTTTGGGGGCAACAGTGGTCGTATGTTGAGCACTACCTATAAGGAGCAAGTTTTCATACGATTCAGAAAAGGGATTCCAGCCCTTAGCATCCAAGGAAAATCAGGCCAGCAGAATAATGGAGAATACTAAAGTCAACAGCTTCCAGTACTTTAAGCCACTTAAAATGATGTGCTGATTTTGAATACTCTACAATAGCAGATAACAATAGCACTTATATACTGCTTCACAGTGCTTGACAGCCCCCTCTAAGCAATTTACAAAATCAGCACATCGCCTCCAACAATCTGGGTCCTCATTTTATCGAACTCAGAAGGATGGAAGGCTGAGTCAACCTTGAGCCAGCAAGGATCGAACTCCTGGCTGTGGGCAGAGTTTGCGTCACCATATATTTGTTTTGAAAAGGCCAGACAAAGCAATTAAATACAGAGTGCTAGGTTGAAAAAAAAGGTTTTGTCTAAGGCTGGTTTGAACTACCCAGAAGTGATTGATTGAAGTGCCCAGGTATTGTCGCATTTCTGACTCTCCCATATGATTAGACATGCGCAGTCATAAACGTGAAAGCAATTACCTTGGTAAGAGAAATATCTAAACAATTCATTAGTAAGAGCAGAGGGCAATGCAGAAGGCTTAATTAATACTGTTTGGAGCTTAACGTTCACTCAGCAGTTTAACAATTAAGTAAATAACCAATAGGGAGGATGCAATGGACAGGGCTGTAAGTAACTGACTTCTCTTTAATCCTGGAGCTCCTATGTATTCCAGCAAATGGGATAGGAACAGAGACCATTAAGACATTACTGAGGCCTGGCAGAACATCCCCCTTAAACTATGAACAGTAAATGGTAGGGAATCAAAGGTGATTTCTTTCATTTAGGAAACTGAATCAGAATAGAATTGGAACAGACCATGGAGGTCTTCTAGTCCAACCCCCTGCTCAAGCACGATACCCTATACCAGGGCTGTCAAACTCCTGGCCCATGGGCCAGATGTGACACATGCTGGCCGAGGCTGGTTTAGCAAAGGGGGAAAAAGTCCCGATACATCATGTGATGTCACCATAATGATGTGAGTTTGACACCCTGTTGTGGCTCCAGCACCCCTCCAGGCCTGGCCCCCTGCCAGAAAGTGACTCAGAGAGTGAGGGGGAAGGGCCGTCAGGGCTCCCCTCTGCAGGGCTGGCCTCTCTGGCTCAGCTCCAGCAGCCAGAGCAGGCCAGGTGGAAGAGGTGACGAGGCCTCTGTCTCCTGTAACTCCCCCCACCCAGGCAACGCTTCCAGACCCAGCTGTGGACAATCAGTCCTGGTTAGATCCCCGGTTTCGTAGACAAGAGAGGCGGAAACAACAAAAGAGGGGGTGGGGCAGGCCTAGAAAGTGCTGAGTCACAGAGCCACACCCCATAGGGTATAAAAGCAGGAGGGGCTGCTCTACTACTTTGTGATGGACAAAGCAAATTGACTGGAGAAAACTTGAGCTGAACTATTTGACTGAGCATTTGGCCTGGATTGCTGTTTGTTCCTGTCTTCCTGGTTGCTCCGGTAACGAGCTTCTGACACGCCAGCATCAAGGAAGATAAAGAAAACCTTGGCAGACGCTCGCTGGTTTGCTGCCAGAGCTGATAGCTGCTGTGGACTAAATTGCCGGCTAATTGAGTCAGTTCACGTGCCTCCTGGACTGAGGTGGGGGGACAGAACACACCCTTGCCCTATACCATTTCAGATAGATGGTTTTCCATCTTTTTAAAAAATCACCAGTGATGAACCATCAACATGATAACTTCTCTGTGATACTCCGATTCCTCCTGCTATGTAGAATTCCAAACCAAAGGCAAGAAAAAACAGGTAAACAGACATTTTATTGGAAGGTTTGAATCTGTCTCACGCAACCTGATTTCCTAGTGAAAAAGCATACTGTAAGATGCATATACAGAGGCTACTGTTTTTTTTAAATTCTCATTTTGTTAAATGACCAATTTTCAATGAATAAAATGATAAAGTAGGCAATTACCCAAAGTAATTTATGCCCCCCCCAATTATATACCTGTCAAAACAAGGAATTTGTATTTATATGCACAGAGTTTGCACTGTTTCTCTAGGTCTACTTAATATATTAATTCTCCATAGGAGAACATACAGGAAAATCCAGAAACGGGGACTGTGTCTGCTTCAGATCTTATGCTGTTCTATTAAATGGAAAGCTTCCTCTGGTAATGAATTATTTTCTTACATTATCAGCGGCATACAGGGTGAAAAGAGAGGAAATAATTACATGGTGCTGAAATCTGTCTTCCAATTTCTTGGAAGTTTTGTTCATCTGTTTAAAAAGCTTCTTTTCTTCTATCTCTTCCTTAGTCTGCTTTACAATAATTTTTTGAATTTATCTTCTTGTTGCCGACACTGACATTTTTGTTATTTTTCTGGCTTTCATGCCTACAATGGGACTGCAACTCACAGTCTCCCAGTTTCTATGCCAGCCTATTAACCACTGCTATGGTTAATTACTATTCATAACAAATCTAGAGTCTAGAGGAGAGAATGTTTATCAGATCTACAAATATATAAAAAATAATAATAATGGATGAGATTTCTATAACCTAGAAAGGCTCAAAATAAAACTCAAAATGATATTTTTAGGGTAGAGAAATTGACTGAAGACAACAGAGTGCAATTTCCCAGAGACAAATACAAAGTTCTTCTCTTAGAAAAATATATATATATATATATCTGGAGATGGAATTTGGAATTTATTTATTTATTAATGTATAGCCTGCCTTCATTGTTTTTGAATAATGAATAGAAAGTGATAGAAGGTGCCAGTAAATGAGAATATTTGTAGCTCAGGGTCGAAATGAGGGGTGATTGATGTTCTCTGAGCTTGGCAGTTTTCTTGCAGACATTTCTTTACCCAAACTAGGTAACATCTTCAGGGCCAAAAGCTATTAGCACTGATGATGTTACCTAGTTTGGGTAATGAAATGTCTACAAGAAAATCACCAAGCTCAGAGAGCACCGAGGACATGGACACAAACCCATAGAAAGTGATTGGCCCTAGGTCATCAAGCTGGCTTTCATGCCTACAATGGGACTGCAACTCACAGTCTCCCAGTTTCTATGCCAGCCTATTAACCACTGCTATGGTTAATTACTATTCATAACAAATTGTATAGGAACCAACAGTGTAGTGTGGATGCAAAATGGGCAAATGTAATTTTAGGGTGCATGAACAGTCTCCAAATGACAGGAATTAATAATTGCATTCTGTCCTACATTGCTCAGTCTCAAATGTGGCTTTGTGTACAGTTCTCAGCTCTTTATTTTAAGAAAGATTTAGACAAACTGGAACGGTTTCAGAAGAGGACAAGGACAATAATCAGGGGATTAAAAACTAAGTCCTATGAAAAGATGCTGAAAGATCTAGGAAAAATTTAGCTTTTAGAAGAGAAGACTGAAGAGTAGGGAGAATAGAAAAGCATTCTCCAAATTCATAAAATATTATCAAAAAGGAAAAGGCCAATATTCAGACAATCCAATTTTAATAGCTAAAGAAATGAAACAAGGATGTCCCATTACCCCCTTTGTTTTTCATATCTACATAATTTTACTTATAAAATGCTGATAAGTTTTGTTGCAGGCTGAAGTTGGACCAAGGAGAACCCTTAAGGACCTGGTGTAATACTGCAGGCAAGAACAGCTGAACATTAACTATCAAACCCCACAAAGTTGTTTTGTTTCAGAGCTCACCAATGATCTATTGAGAGCTAGGTATTTAGTCAACATTAGATGGCTCAGTTCGGGGTCATCTTTCAGCCTTCCTGAAACAAAATCTTTCAGATAAACTATATTTCTTCCAAAACCTACTCTATAACCCCACCACTCCGCCCCAGCAATGATTGTACGTTGAACTGGAAACAGGGAAAACTATTTGTGATATAATTGTTCTTCACAAAACCAGTTCCTCAGCATCTTCATGAGACACAATTAGGCCTCCCTTCCAACTTTACTGCCTATGAAAAAAAAAGATGGGCCGTCTTTTTAAGATAAAGCGACCAGATTTCAGCAATGGCCAAGTGGGACACCATTGACGGGGGCAGGGGGGGGGGCTGTGCATGCGTGCTGAGTCTTGCCACCT
The DNA here is from genome assembly GCF_028640845.1 of Ahaetulla prasina. Classification (NCBI taxonomy): domain Eukaryota; kingdom Metazoa; phylum Chordata; class Lepidosauria; order Squamata; family Colubridae; genus Ahaetulla; species Ahaetulla prasina. Next base: position 152,263,045 of record NC_080540.1, read on the forward strand.
GCCTGAAGGAGGAGGAGCGGCTGCTGCTTCTCCACTCTTCCAAGCAGGCTCGGCTCTCCTCTCAGCTCTTTCAGGCAGGCTCGGCTCTCCTCTCGGCTCTTCTCTTCCTCTCGGGTGAAGTCAAGTGGCGTCTCTCCTCCCTCTCGCGCCCCCTTCTCTGCCACTCCCCCTTCTCCGCCTCCTCCTCTTGCATTGCTGCCTCCCATTTTTTGAATGGGAGTGAAACAAAAAAAAGTCGGGACTTTTTGGAATTGCCGCGGGATGTGGGACAAATTATTAAAAAGCGGGACTGTCCCGCCAAAAGCAGGATGTCTGGTCACTATATTTTAAGACCTCTTTTCTAAATACCCAGATGTCTTTCCAATGAGCCCTGAAATTAGAAGCTGGTCCCCTTGAATAGAAGACAAAGACTGACAAATACCATTATTAGCCTAGCTAAGGCTCCATTTGGCAACTAGGGGCTGCCCCAATTATAGCATCAGACAACAGGTGTAAATCTGGGACAAAAGCTGGAACAATGGGAGGAAGGGAGATTAAAAATCAAGATGCTGGTTGTGGCTTTGTAACTGGAACTCTGCACCTTTGTGCCTTTGTTGTATTTGGTGCCTCAGCCAAAATTTTCTGATACATTCAGTGCTATAAACCCTGGCCTCCAACCTCTTGGGAAAAGTTAGTAATATGGCTTGTTAAATCAGTCTGGCTTCTTTTTTGACTTTGCCTTCGGAAGGTTGCAACAGGTGGTCACATGCCAGTTGCCAAGTATCCAAAATTTGATCACATGACCATGCGGATGCTGCAATGGTCGTAAGTGTGAAAAACAATCATGTCACTTTTTTTCATTGCTGTTGTATCTTTGAAACCAAAAGGATTGTAAATTAAGGAATACCTATAGAGCAATAGTGGCACAGTGGTTAGAATGCAGTATTGCAGGCTAACTTTGCCGACTGCCTACAGTTAGATCCTGACCAGCTCAAGGTTAATTCAGTCTTCCATCCTTCCAAGGTCGATAAAATGAGGGCCCAGACTGTTGAGGGCAATATGCTGATTCTCTAAACTACTTAGAGAGGGCTATAAAGCACTATAAAGTGGTATATCAGTCTAAGTGCTATTGCTGCACTTTCTTTTGGGATTTATTTGAAGTGTGGAAAGCCATGGGAGCTGAAGACTAGCAGAAATGTGATCATATAATGAAAAATAAAATTCTCTTTCTCACCAAAGCAAGTACAAGAATCCTATCCATTCATGGTAATTTAATTGAAATATTTAATCCATACTATACCAATCCATACTATGCCAATCCATACTATGGTTCAGGATTTCCCTTTATTTTTATCTTTTCAATATTTATAATGAATGTTAATCAATGGGGCAAATAAGAAACATTTAAACACCTTCGGGAAACAGAGAACAATCATTTGTGTTTACTAGAACTTTAATGAAGAACGTGAACCACGAAAACCACAGGTCCACTAACCTATTCTAGCAAACCAGAGCAGCACAGATATGCTATGATGCTGACTCACAGTAAGCAATGCTTTCCATAGTAATGCTTGAAAAAAGCAAATTGAAGGGGAAAAAATGAATGAATCAGGGCATGCATTTGATTTCTGGATGCACTACCCAACCACATCTCCACAGAAATGCAATTCTAATCTAGCATCATGCAAGTAATGTTACAAAATCCAGGACTGAGCTGTTTTGCATTTTGGTCTGGAGATATATTATAAAGAAGGTAGGGCAGAATGTAAGAACTTGCACTGAAAAGTCTCAAGTGTAGCTAATGCCATTGATCAAGTTTGAAAGGTTGCACTTAGAGATGCAGAAAAATATAATACCCTAAATCATCATTTTTGAAGGTGAGCCTCATCTTCTTTTAAACCTGTCTCACTAGAAATTGAAAGGCGAGACTGCCACCTGGATGAGAATCTAATTTCTATGGAAATTAAAAGCCAAAATTTCTTTCCAAGATTAAAAGCAGAAATATATTTGTATTTTAAAGGCTGCTGCAGGCAGTCATAACCATATTTCAGAACTGTTAGACTAATTGCATTTGTGGTTGTAAAAATGAGCAATACTTGATGGTACTTTTAGTATAAATATAATTTGATGCACTTCTGACATTAGCTACTTGTAATTAAATTTGCAGATCTGAACAGACAAAGAACATCCATGCTTTTAAACTTGCAAGTTAGGCTCCTTGGTCTACTCATCCAAACATCATTGTTATTATATACAATATTAGTTTCTGATAAACATGTTTGGCATAAGTGGCAATTTTACCTCACAACCCTTATCATGAGTACTTATATTGGGAACTGTGTTAAATAATTCTATCCTGATTATTAATATTCCCAACTCTCAACCTTTCCCAAGGGATTATTAACACTTCCCAACCAGCTTATACTTATTTGTTCATCTTCAGTCCCCTCGTTGATCAGTATTTAATGATCTAGAGCAGTGTTTTCCAACCGTGACAACTTTAAGATATGCGGACTTCAGCTCCCACAAGACCCCTAGCCAATAAGCTGAAAAACTGCAAGGAAGCTTTCCCGGTAATGCCTTCTAAACATCTAGGCCTAAAAATATAGCTCTATCCTGAATTTTATTTACTGTGTTTCCCTGAAAATAAGACCCTGTCTTATATTTTTTTGAACCCTGAAATAAGTGCTTGGTCTTATTAACTTGCACTCGAAAGCCTGATTGGGCTTATTATCAGGGGATGTCTTATTTTGGGGGAAACTGTATTAAATATTTTTAATAAAAATTGTATTTTTATTTATTTATAACTGTATTTATTTAGAAATTTTATTTGTCATCCATTTTGTATCCAACAACTCAGGCACAAAACATAAAAGCAGAAAAAAATATTAAAATCAACAGTCATGGCACACAGCAGATACAAATCATTAACAATTACAAAGTTTAGAGTATACCCTAAAGTTCAGTTCTGAGACAGAACGACTTGCAATTTTGCATGTGAAGGCCTTAGTTGTTTAGAAATATTTGCTAGAACAACTCCTGAGGGTAATTTCCAGGCATTATATCTGGCAACCCAAGATCTGAAAGCTTCATTGATTTTTAATAGTTCGGATCAACTTATTCTTTATTTTATTTATTTTTATTTATTTATTTGTTTTGTCAAGCATGTATAAGATAACAGATATAAGTATAAACATGATTATGAATACAAGAAATGGATATGAATAAATGGAGACAGTAGGCACGTTGATGCGCTTATGCTTACTGACCTCTTAGGAATGGGGTGAGGTCAACAGTAGACAGTCTAAGGTTAAAGTTATGGGGATTTGGGGACTAAAGTCTCCCAAAAGTCACAAGTGAGAGAAGATAAACTGAGATGAGATTTCTAGAATATGATGCTTTCATTGTGGAGTCCATTTTGATTTCACGTATTTGTCTTTATTTGTTTATAAAGGATGCTTCTATACTGCTTCATTCATGTGATTCTAAATGGCTTGCTACAAAATTTATTGTGGTAATCCAGGTGTGTCTGAACATTTTTCAAACCACAAAAATATTTTTAAAGCTGTTACATCTTGCCAGATGTGATGAGATTTTGGCACTCCCATCTATAATCTTGTAAAGTTTCCCAATCTTCAAAATACTGGCCATTTACATAGAAACATATGCAGGGGATGGTCTGCAGTATTCTCAGAGACTACATTGATCCTTGGACCATTGCTTAGCAATCGTTCTGTTCAGATTCTGTAGTTTTTTTAAAATATAATTTTTATTTCATTTTTAATACACTTCAGCTGATAACCATTAGTAACAGACATGCATAGTTTGTAAACAGATACAGAATACCTTGAGTTTATTTTTAATATGAGGTATGAATTCAGCCATTATGATTACCATAATTCATGATTATCTGTTAACAGGGACTTTATGGCTTGTTCAACGATTTCTAAATAAAAGGAACAATGACTTTTTGTAGTACATGAATCTAGCTGGCATATATTGAGATAATTACAATTACTCTATAAATTTTACTAAGACTCATTTATTCTTACACAAATAAACCCATTGTATTTCAAAACTGGATGTTTTGGAGCAAGAAGTCAGAATATGTGGAAACTATAGTCAAAGAAGAGGGGAGGTATCTTTTTATAGCAGAGACTTATTTTAGAGAAGGATTCCTGAAAAAAAAGAAAGAAATAAGGAAGCAATTTGTTAAGTTCAGGCAATGAAGAGGCAGGAGACCAATGAGTGACAACAGCTCTTTAGTTTATTGTGACCCAGCGAAGAACAACCGGCAAAAACCCCTCTTTAAATACTCTTTTGGTTGAGGCTTCAACCAATCAGCAACGTGCAATTTTCTCGCCCAAAATTCCCTCTCAAAGTTCAAAATACATTACACTCCTTCCCTCCCAGAATGCTTTGTACCTCTATTTACATAATATTTACATGCTATTTCTCTACGTAGTCACGCAGGTAGACAGGGCGTCTCCTAACTCTTTCTGACCTGCGCAATTCATTCTCTGGGAGAGAGTCGAGCTGGTCGGAGGGACTGTTTGTTCCTCCCAGCTCCTCCTCTAGGCCGTCCGGCCCTGGATTATTGGCTGAATCGTTCCTCTTGCCTTCAGGAGGAACCGGTTGGCGTCGCTGGACTTCATCGGAATCAGATAAGTCCTCCGCTCGCCTCGGGTTTGAGTCAGCTGCAGATTCAAACAATTGGTAGTCAGGGCCTGGTTGTTTGGTTTCTAGTTTGTTTGGTATACGTTTTCTTAACTGGTCTATGTGGCGTTTCCATACCCGGCTGTCCTCCATGTCTACTACGTATGATTTGGGTCCGGTTATGCCCAGAATTTCCCCCTTTAACCATGTTGGGCCCTCGCTATAGTTGTGTGCCCATACTGGGTCACCCACTGTCATTTCCCTGGTTTTTCCTTGAATACCCTTGTACCCGTCTGGGGTATAAGTTGGGTTTAGTCGGTCTAGCAGGCACCTGAGTTTCCTGCCCATTAAGAGTTCCGCTGGGCTGCGGCCAGGGGTCCTATGTTGACGGCCAGGAAAGTGTCTATTTTCGTTTGCCAGTCGCCTGGACTTATCCTAGATAGCGCTTCCTTGGTGCTCCAAACGAAACGTTCTGCAAGTCTGTTCGTCGCCCGGTGGAAAGGCGCCGAGAGGACATGTCTGATGCCCTCTCCCGCTAAATACCCCTCAAACTGGTTTGCCGTGAATTGCGGGCCGTTGTCAGAGACTAGGGTGTCGGGCAGGCCGTGTGTTACGAATAGATGCCTTAGGACTGTGATTACTGCTTCGGCCGTTGTGCTTTTCATGAGGATTATTTCTAACCATTTTGAGTAGGCATCTACCACAATTAAAAAGGTCTGCCCATGGAACGGCCCGGCAAAATCTATGTGAATCCTGGACCAAGGCCCCTGGGGTTTCTCCCACTCTCTAACTGGGGCTGTAGGGGGTAGCGACCTCGACTCTTGGCAGGATTGGCATTTCCCTACCCTGTCACTGATGTCCTTATCCATTAAGGGCCACCATACATAACTCCTCGCTAAACTCTTCATCCGCACAATCCCTGGTTGGCTCACATGCAACAGTTCCAACACATTTTCGCGTAATTTTTCTGGGATAACTACCCTATCCCCCCATAACAGACACCCCCCTTGAACAGACAGTTCTGATTGTTTTTTCGCAAAGTCTTTGAAACGCTCGCCCGGCGCAGCGGGCCAACCCCTTTGTACCCAACCGATTACAGTCCGAATTGTAATGTCTCTATACGATGCCCTAGCCACCTGCCTGGATGTGACTGGGCCAGAGTCCAAAGAGTCAATTAGTAAGATGGGTGTCCCCGGGGTGGGGTCCTCAATTGTCTCTGGTAAAGGGCATCTGCTCAGAGCGTCCGCATACCCTAAGTCTTTTCCTGGGCGGTGGAGCAATTTGTAGGAGTATGCCGCTAGGAAAATAGTCCATCGGGTCAGCCTGGGAGAAAGTGCCACGGGTGTTGGGCGGTCACCCGCTAAAAGCCCTAGAAGGGGTCTGTGGTCTGTGACTATCTCGAAATCTCGCCCGAACAAGTATTCGTGAAATTTCTTAACCCCGGAGACTATGGCCAACGCTTCCCTATCTAACTGGCTGTAGTTCCTTTCCGCAGAGGACATAGTCCGGGAATAATACGCTATAGGGGCTTCTGTTCCATTCGGTAACCTATGGCTGAGCACCGCCCCCACCCCATATGGTGAAGCGTCGCAAACTAGCACTAGTGGCAACGTGCCATTGTACTGGATGAGGAGGCTATCGCTGGACAAAAGGTTTTTTACCCCCTCAAATGCCCTAGCCTCTTCTCTGCCCCAGGACCACACAGCTTTCTTTGCTAGCAACTTATGTAGCGGCTCGGCTACTGTTGCTTTATTCTTCAAGAATACCGCATAAAAATTAACAAGCCCCAAGAATGCCTGTAATTCTGTTTTATTTTTGGGGGCTGGGGCCTTTCTAATGGCCCGTACCTTGCTCTCCGTGGGTGGATCCTTCCTGTCTATTCGGTATCCTAGGAATTCTACAGATTTCACCCCAATGTGGCATTTGTTGAGCTTAACTTTAAGTCTCGCAGACCTAAAAATGCCCAACACCTTCCTTAGTTTTACCCCGAGTTCCTCTAAGTTTTCAGCTGATACCAATACATCGTCGAAGTATGGTACCACTCCTGGCAGGCCCTGTAATAATCGCTCCATTAGGTTCTGGAAGAGCTCTGGGGCCACGCTAACTCCGAACTGGAGTCGCGTACATTTGAAAGCCCCACGGTGCGTGACAATTGTCTGCGCCTCAGCTGTGCTGCTATCTACAGGTAGCTGCTGGTAGGCTTGGGCCAAATCGAGTTTGGCGAAGACCTGCCCTTGCCCTAATGAGTGTAGCAAATGTTGCACCACTGGAACGGGGTATGCACTTTTCTGCAATGCTTTGTTAAGCGTTGCTTTGTAGTCAGCGCAAATTCGGACTGAACCGTCCGGTTTGACTGGGGTTACTATGGGTGTCTCCCATTTTGCATGGTCGATGGGGACTAATATTCCCTGGCTTACTAGCTTGTCCAATTCTCGGTCAATTTTAGGCTTTAGGGTGAATGGAACCCTCCTAGCCTTTAACCGGATGGGGGCGACTTGGGGGTCAAGGTTGAAAGAAATAGGGGTCCCCACGTACTTGCCCAGGCAATCCTTGAATACGTCCTCGAACTCCTTCAGTAGTTCGTCTCTGAGGATGACGTCGCTCCTGTGGACCCCGGTCACTCCCATGCCCAAAGCTCGGAACCAGTCCAACCCTAGCAAACTCGGTAGAGTTCCGTTTACTATGGTGATCGGCAGGGTCTTTGTGAATTGTCCATATTTGACTTGGACGGATGTGGCTCCTCGAACAGGGATCCGATTCCCCTGGTAGTCCTGCACTCTCAGCTTCTGGGTTTGTAGCTGACGTTTAGCGATCGCTGGCAAGTCTCTCACGATGGTGTCCCAGGACATAATTGTGATTGACGACCCAGTGTCTACTTCCATGGGGCACTGCACCCCTTCAATGTAGACTTGGGTAAATATTTTCTTCTCTAGTCGTGTCGATGCGTGGCCCACTCTCACAGTGGTCTGGTTTAACTTCGTGCCCTTTTTAAATGGACCAATCCCGGGCCGCTTCGCTGCTCCCGCGCTCTGATTGGTCGGTTTGAATTTTTGGCGGGAAGGTTGGGGGGCTCGGCAGGCCCGAGCTATGTGTCCTTTTTTTTCACACCGCCAACAAACCGCGTCCTTGAATCTGCAGTTTTGCCGTTGGTGTTGCCCCCCACAACTCACACATTCGTCCCGGTCACCTCTCTCCAGCCTCCCGGTGTGGAACACCTCTTCCTCTTCCTCACCTTCCGATTCGGCTTGGACTTCCTCACTGTGGACCGGTGTAGTCTTTGTCCCGGCACCCTGCGCGTTTGGCTTTTGCAAGGTCTCCGCCGCCTTGGTGGACATCTCATGAGCTCTGGCTTCGTCCAGGGCTATCGCTAGAGTCAGGTTGCTTTTAGACAGCAGCCGCCTTTGTAGTCTGATGTCTCTGACCCCACAAATGAGCTGTTCGAGTAAGGAATCCTCCAAATCTCTGTACTCGCAGTGGTTTGCGGCTTTCCTCAATGCGGCCATGTACACACTTATTGATTCGCCTTCTCGCTGTACCCGTTGCCTCAATTCGAAACATTGGACGAACTTTGAGGGTACCGGTGCGTAGTGCGCTCGAAGTGTTGTTTGTAGTGTCTGTCACGGTACCGATTGTACCGGCGTTGGCTCTGAGAGTGACTCCGCTGTATCGAAGACCTCTGGACTGCAGTGGCTCAGGAAGTATGCTCGCTTCCGATTGTCCGAGACTCCCTGTAGTTCGTTTGCTTTGAGGAAACACTCGAAGCGAGCCATGTACGACCCCCATTTCTCCTTGGCTGGGTCGAATGGCACTGGCGGCGTGTAGCTGGACATCGCTATTTTCCGCCTTCGAAAACTGGCTGGGTTTTTTGAATTCCTGGTTCCTTCAGCTCTTTCTTTCGATCTCACTGCCTCAACATCCCACCTTCGTCGCCAATGTTAAGTTCGGGCAATGAAGAGGCAGGAGACCAATGAGTGACAACAGCTCTTTAGTTTATTGTGACCCAGCGAAGAACAACCGGCAAAAACCCCTCTTTAAATACTCTTTTGGTTGAGGCTTCAACCAATCAGCAACGTGCAATTTTCCCGCCCAAAATTCCCTCTCAAAGTTCAAAATACATTACACAATTTGATGAAGATATTCTGTTGGGTGGGAGGGCTCTCTCACATTCCCAACAAAAGAAACAGGCCACATTAACATACAGAGCAGTTACTACACTAATACTAATTCTAGTTTAGACTTTAGAACTCAATTTTACTAGACACATCAATACATACTACAGTCTCATGATGTTAACTGAAATTGAATTGTTCCTGTGGATTATCATATAAATGTTTCCTTATGGCATATGCAGAATGGGAATGAAATGTCTGTATTTAAAAAGGGAGCCCAATAGTTTACTCATCCTGTAATTTAAGATACTGTTAATGGCCTCAGGAGTGGAAGGCATCCTCTGGGAAATTAGTAATTGTATAAGATTTAATGACACAAGCTAGTGAACTTTTCCATTAATGTCACATCATGTGCCTTGATTATGATAGCTTAATAATTATGAAGTATTATTAAGTATAATATATAATTATATTATATAATTTTAATTATATAATAAATAAGGGGAAATAAATAACTGCTCCTTTCAACTTTATTCCATCCTTATGGAAATAAAAACATTCAATGTAAAACATTCAATTAAATAATCTATTTAAAAAGTCTGGCATTAGGAGACTCCTCTCTCAATCTCACCATGTTTAAAAGCTAAGAAAAAGTTTTAAGTTCTAAAAAACTTAGTGGTTTTTTAAAAAAAAAATACTATATGGTGCCTAGCATAACCAGCTTTACTTAGCTAACAACCTCGAGATTCAATTGCCAAAAATCACTATTTCACAAATATGCCCTGATAATTTTTTCTGCAGTTTCCTCATCCAGGATCCCTCACATCCAGGACATAAACTGTTTCAACTCCTACCCTCAAAATGACGCTATAGAGCACTGCACACCAGAACAACTAGACACAAGAACAGTTTTTTCCCGAAGGCCATCACTCTGCTAAACAAATAATTCCCTCAACACTGTCAAACTATTTACTAAATCTGCACTACTATTAATCTTCTCATAGTTCCCATCACCAATCTCTTTCCACTTATGACTGTATGACTATAACTTTGTTGCTGGCAATCCTTATGATTTATATTGATATACTGACCATCATTTGTGTTGTAAATGTTGTACCTTGATGAATGTATCTTTTCTTTTATGTACACTGAGAGCATATACACCAAGACAAATTCCTTGTGTGTCCAATCACACTTGGCCAATAAAAATTCTATTCTATTCTATTCTATTCATAATATTGCCTTCATTGATCCCTAGCTCAGGGGTCTCCAACCTTGACAACTTTAAGCCAGGAGGACTTCAACTCCCAGAATTCTGGGAGCTGAATTCCTCCAGTTTTAAAGTTGCCAAGGTTGGAGACACCTGCCCTAGCTTATACTTGATGTAGGTTTCAGTCATTCTTAACTTCAGGTGTTAATGTTTTCCTTCTTTGAACATTTTCTTATGGATGTGATCTGTCATATTTCACTCTCATTTCATTTGTGATAAACTGAAATGAGTCTATGAGGTGGGATTCAGGGGTGGATTCTACTTAACCTTACTCCCGGTTCGCTACAGGGCTGTGCACATGTGCTCGCTTTGCTCGTGTGCGCACGCGCACTTCTGCGCATGCAGAGAAGCTTCCTGATGATGTCCGGGGTCAGTAGGTGGAGCCTCCCACTGGTTTTATTACTGGTTCTTGAGAACTGGTCCGAACAGGGGGCAACCCACCACTGGAGGGCCAGGGATAGGGGTTACTCCTCTGCCCTGGTCCTATTAGACCTCTCAGCGGCTTTTGATACCATCGACCATGGTATCCTGCTGCGCCGGTTGGAGGGGTTGGGAGTGGGAGGCACCGTTTATCGGTGGTTCTCCTCCTACCTCTCTGATCGGACGCAGACGGTGTTGACAGGGGGGCAGAGATCGACTCCAAGGTGCCTCATGTGTGGGGTGCCACAGGGGTCGATTCTCTCACCCCTCCTGTTCAACATCTATATGAAGCCGCTGGGTGAGATCATCAGTGGCTTTGGGGTGAGATACCAACTGTACGCTGATGACACCCAGCTGTACTTTTCCACCCCGGGCCACCCCAGTGAAGCTGTCGAAGTGTTGTCCCGGTGTCTGGAAGCCGTACGGGTCTGGATGGGGAGGAACAGGCTCAAACTTAATCCCTCCAAGACGGAGTGGCTGTGGATGCCGGCACCTCGGTACAGTCAGCTGCAGATGCGGCTGTCTGTCGGGGGTGAATCATTGGCCCCGATGGAGAAGGTACGCAACTTGGGCGTGCTCCTGGATGGCCGGTTGTCCTTTGAAGACCATTTGGCGACCGTCTCCAGGAGAGCATTTTATCAGGTTCGCCTGATCCGCCAGTTGCGGCCCTTCCTGGACCGGGATGCCTTATGCACAGTCACCCATGGCCTTGTTACCTCTCGCCTGGACTACTGCAATGCTCTCTACATGGGGCTCCTTGAAGAGCACCCGGAGACTTCAGCTAGTTCAGAATGCGGCTGCGCGGGTTATTGAGGGAGCGTCTCGGAGCTCCCACATAACACCTATCCTGCGCAGACTGCACTGGCTACCTGTGGTTTTCCGGGTGCGCTTCAAGGTATTGGTTACCACCTTTAAAGCGCTCCATGGCTTAGGACCGGGCTATCTACGGGACCGTCTACTGCCGGCTTCTATCTCCCATCGTCCGGTACGCTCCCACAGAGGGGGACTCCTCAGGGTGCCGTCAGCCAAACAGTGTCGACTGGCGGGCCCCCGGGGGGGGGCCTTCTCTGTGGGGGGTCCGACCCTGTGGAACGAACTTCCCCTCGGACTCCGACAATTACCTGACCTTAAGACCTTTCGCCGCGAACTTAAAACTTATTTATTTCATATGGCTGGACTAGCCTGATTTTTATTTTTATTAGATGGGTTTTTAAAATTGTGTTATTTTACAGGGGAGTATGTTTTTAACGTTTTGGGCATTTAAATCAGTTTTTTAAGGGTTGTTTTAAATTATTGTGTGTATTTATATTTTATCTGCCTGTTCACCGCCCTGAGTCCTTCGGGAGAAGGGCGGTATACAAATTAAAATATTATTATTATTATTATTATTGATGGGAATTGATTCAATTTTTATTGGTTCCTTTAAGGAGGATTGGCTTAACCCACTATCTGGTTCCATGGTAGCTGTCATCCCCATGTGGTCTATCTGGTTTTGGTTTACTGTATATAAACCCAACCACTGTTGTTAATAAAACATGATTTTGGTTTAGTATATGCTCTAGCAAATTGTGATTTAGTCAATAAACCATAATAAAGTAGAAAAAAATTAATGGTAATCGGTAGGCTAGGCCAAAAGACTAAAAGTATATTCTCAGAATGTATAGGGTTTGGCTTAAAATGCGATATTAAATTTTCAATAGAAGAGAATATCTGCAGCTCAGGATTAAACTGTGAATTTCTTGGTGTTCTCTAAGCTTAGTTGTTTCAATCAGGTACTGCCTGATTGGTGCTGAAAATGATGGTGCCTGGTGGTGATTGGCTCTGACCATGTTACCTATTTGGATAATGAAATGTCGGAAAACAACCAAGCTCAAAAAGCAGAAGGACTCCACACAAAAATTTATATTAGAGGCAGTTATGGGAATCTGATGTGCCAGCAAACAGGTTCGATTTTAAGGCCATTTAAGGCTTTTTGAAGTGATACCATTATACCAGAAAATTCCAAGTATAAGTAAAGTGTTATCATCAATGTTCATTAAATAACCAATATGCCATTTATTGATTTAAGATTTTTCCCTTTGCCGAGAGATTAGAGTCACCTCATGGCAAGATGGGCGGCAAACACATTTATAAGTGTGTCAGGCTGTTTTATTAGCTTTTACCTTTTGGCTATAAATACTGCAAATAGTTTTTTAACATCTCTTTTAAAAAAGTTAATAAATAAAATAAATTTTTGGCATATATCACTCTTGCTGTATGGATGCTGTATGGGTGAAAAGCCCTGAACAAAATAGTTAAAATAAAAAAATAATGGACCAAAAGGGAATAAGGTAAAGGTAAAGGCTCCCCTCGCACATATGTTCTAGCCATTCCCAACTCTAGGGGGCGATGCTCATCTCTGTTTCAAAGCCGAAGAGCCAGCGCTGTCCGAAGACGTCTCCGTGGTCATGTGGCCAGGATGACGAAACCCCAAAGGTGCACGGAACGCTGTTGCCTTCACACCAAAGTTGTCCCTATTTTTGCTACTTGCATTTTTTACGTGCTTTCAGACTGTTAGGTTGGCAGAAGCTGGGACAAGTAATGGGAGCTCACTCAGTTACACAGCGTAGGGATTCAAACCGACGATCTGCCGACCTTTCTGATCAACAAGCTCAGGGTCTTAGCCACTGAACCAATAGACCCTAATCAAAAATGTCACCATTTAGTCATTAGCTGTTTTGAAGCAGAAACTGAAAATAGGAATAATTTCCTTTTCTGAATCTAATTTCCAGTTGATTGGTGGAATATTATTTTTTGGAAGGGTTCCATGTAAATGCTCTGATCATTCTCCACAAGCACCACACGTAGGTAAGACAGAAGGAATTCTCTCCCCTTCCTTCACCTCATGCTCTCACTGCAAAATAGAGAGTGTCACTTCTTATCCATTTCTTTTTAACCCTGTGACAATTTTATATTTTCCTTTTCACAATTCATTTCCTTTCATTTTGTCATCTTTGCTGCAGGGGTTCATCTGGACAATGATGAATTTAATATATAGTCAATGCTGCATAGGATTCTCAAATTTGGATAGGTAATTTACAATCTTTAGCTTCTGGCTCTCAGAGTTCAAAATTGTAGCAAGTACATTTTCTGTCTTTGCATCATTGCTCTTAGAAGTGAATACAAATACCTTTGTTGAAGTACAAAGCATCAAATATTTACACATTTTCTACTTTGGTTTTCTTATTTTAACACACTTGAGGAAGCTATTGATTTCTAGTTAAACATGACTGGCTTCAACGTTTGCCTTTAATAGTCCAATATATCAGAATGGATTGTCCTCTAGGTGCTACTCAGGAAGTGTGTGTGTGTGTGTGTGTATGTGAACATACATGCAGGATAGTAAGCATATACCTATGCATTTGTTTTGTAACATAATAACCTGAAGTTACCCAGTACTCTGAAATTGTCAGTCTTAATGAACTAGATACAGTATAGGCATATAATGTATTAAGCAGGCATGTAGTCACACTGATCAGCAAGAAGTGCCGATATAATTTATCTTGTATTTCAACATTTGAGTTGCTCAAATCCAGAGATAACAATAGACAGGAACATTTAAGACTGGATAGAATCCTATATAGATATCTATCTACCTATCTATCATCTATTTATCTCTCTCTCTCTCTCTCTCTATCCATCCATCCATCCATCCATCTATCATCTATCTATCTATCTATCTATCTATCTATCTATCTATCTATCTATCTCCTTATGATTTACATTGATATATTGATCATCAATTGTGTTGTAAATGTTGTACCTTGATGAACGTATCTTTTCTTTTATGTACACTGAGAGCATATGCACCAAGACAAATTCCTTGTGTGTCCAATCACACTTGGCCAATAAAAATTCTATTCTATTCTATTCTTCTATTCTATCTATCTATCTATCTATCTATCTATCTATCTATCTATCTATCTATCTATCTATTTTATTATTAAACTTCTATGTTGCCCATCTCATCAGGACAGCTCTAGGCATCTTAGTCATACAATTAAGTACCATATAAAACATTATAACAATGAATAAGAACCAAACATTTAATAATTAATATTCAATTTATCAAGATGGAAATGAAAGGAGCAAAGAATAGAATAGAATAGAATAGAATAGAATAGAATAGAATAGAATAGAATAGAATAGAATAGAATAGAATAGAATTTTATTGGCAAGTGTGATTGGACACACAAGGAATTTGTCTTGGTGCATAGGGGGAAGTGGGTTCTGTCTAATCCATTAATCACCTCCAAGATGCCACTCCCGCATTGTGCCAGGTGATAGAGCCAGGTCTTCAAGCCCTTTTGGAAGACCAGAAGAGAGGGTGTGGCTCTCACCTCGAGGAGCAAGATGTTTCAGAGTGCAGAAGCCACAGCAGAAAAGGCTCTTCTCTTAGAACCTGTCAGCTGAAATTCCTTGATCCCCCAGGATGTCCTTGACACATATACCCAGGGTTCACAATATATCTCTTCTGCCATTTCAGGTGGAGTGGGATCATCCCATCAGGATAAGCTGGTTCTTCAGATACCTATGCTTTTTCAAAACCAATTAGCACACGGGTGTCAAACTCATGTCGTCACGGAGTCATCACGTGATGTACTTTTCCCCCTTCACTAAACTGGGCATGGGCGTGGCCAGCATGTGACGCATCCAATCTGCAGGTCGTGAGTTTGACACCACTGAATTAGCACAATGTTAATCGCTGACATTTACAGTCATGAATCTGAAGGAATTTTCTGATAAGCCAATGTAGTGTTAAAAAATACTACTCAGATCATTTTTAAACCCTTAGTTATAGAACCTTTTTCTTGTTATTTCCACCATAGAAAACAAGCTAGGCACCCTTGCATAATCATGGATAGGTCGTGTTGTTTCTCACAAAAACAGTGCTGAAATCTTGAAAGAATGTCAAGGTTCCACAAAACACTAAGAATTTACCAATATCTCAGGAATTCTGTCCATCCTGTGAGATTTCAACTCAATTTGATGAGTTACAGAAACTGTTAAGGTGATTTATTTGGACAATGGATGCCATGGTAGCTGTGCTAAATGATTCAATAATCTAGATATGGATAACTTCTCCCATAGTTCTATTGCTTCTGTAAAAGTTTTGGTCCATGAATGTAAATTACAGAATGGAAGATTAAACATCAACTTTAATCAATAATGAAAAATAAGCTGTTTGCATAGCAATTTGAAGCTTCCCTGGGCTCCTTTTCATTTTAAGGAAAAGACTGACTCTCAGTTGAAAAAAAAAAAAACCTCTCTAAATCCATAAAACAGTGTCCTAGGCAAGATAGCTGTGTTTTGCCTGCATAAGGAGCTTCTCAGTCTGAAAACAGGACAGTTCTCTTAATGGAGGCATGGATCGACATAACTTACTTCACTGGGTGCTTCATAGCATCTCAAAGACTCATCCAACTATGCTCGTAAGCAGGCACAGATGTCTTTTTCTGGCAGTTTTGGGTTGTGACTGGAAGAATCTGGCTTCTGTAATACTAGAAGTGTTAAAAGTGTCTGTATGGGGGGGAGGATGTAGTCATTTTAAGTAGACACTGGGCTTCCTTTTCAGAAGCTAAAGCTTGTGAAACCGCTTCAAAGAAGTGCTTCACATGAAATTAACATAATAATAGAATAACAGAGTTGGAAGAGACCTTGGAGGTCTTCTAGTCCAAATTCTTGCTAAAACAACAGTCTGTATACCATTTCAGACAATGGCTGCCCAGTCTCTTCTTAAAAACCTCCAGTGATGGAGCACCCACAATTTTGGTGTCTGCATTCCAGAAAAAACCCTCGCCAAGTAAAAACTCCGAAGCACGCATCTTTCAAAGTTCTGTTACTAGGATAGGTAAACTGGCACATCTGGGAAAATCTGAATCTGAGAGATCTGTAAATCAAAACCCCAAAACCACACCCCTGATTCCTCTGCTGATCATATGCTCCAATTGCCAACTATCCCTTCTCGATATATTACTCCGACCACTCCTTCTCCAGATGCAGGACCGACCTGACCTTGACCGGCAGGAAGAATGTTATTGTCTCTAGTGGGCCCCTCTACTAAATCCACCCTCCTACTTTCCCACACATGAGAAAGTGGCAGAACGGAAGCTTCCAGCCTAGTATGGCTTCCAAAGCTGACATTTGGAAGGTACACCATTCCACTGATTATTTGTTCTCACCGCCCTGAGTCCTTATTATTATTATTATTATTATTATTATTATTATTATTATTATTATTATTATTATTATTATTATTATTATTATTATTATTATTATTGTTCTAACTGTCAGAAAATTTCTCCTTATTTCTAGGTTGGTTCTATCATTGAATAATTTGCATCCATTGCTTTTTGTCCTGCCTTCAAGTGCTTTGGAAAATAGGGTGTCTCTCTCTCTCTCTCTCTCTCTCTCACACACACACACACACACACCTCTCATTTCTCAGAGAAAAGCACATTTTGGAAGATTGGTAAATTTTTGGTGAATAAGCATCATAAGGTTTATTATTCTTGTGACTCCTCTACTAAGGTAAAGGTAAAGGTTCCCCTCGCACATACGTGCTAGTCATTACCAACTCTAGGGGGCGGTGCTCATCTCCATTTCAAAGCCGAAGAGCCAGCACTGTCCAAAGACGTCTCCATGGTCATGTGGCTGGCATGACTCAATGCCAAAGGCGCACGGAATGCTGTTACCTTCCCACCAAAGGTGGTCCCTATTTTTTCTACTTGCATTTTTACGTGCTTTCAAAACTGCTAGGTTGGCAGAAGCTGGGACAAGTAATGGGAGCTCACCCCGTTACGTGGCAGCACTAGGGATTCAAACCGCTAAGCTGCCGACCTTTCGATCAACAAGCTCAACGTCCTAGCCCCTGAGCCACCATGTCCCTTTTGACTCCTCTACTAGAAACAGTGTATTCTTTGCAAATGGAACCCACTCCTTCTTAAACATCCAGTTTCGCACAATGACATTAATTCTGTTGGCTTTACAGTTGATTTCCTTTTATAAGATGAACCCCACAGTGCCAGGTCATTAAGAACTGAGGTGAATAAAGTGAAATTCTAGATGTGAAAATTGAAGTTCGTGGGGAAAAGAGTATTATTGTTTTCCAGTAATTGATGTGCAAATACACAGCATTTAAATGCTGCTAGAGCTGTGATACTAAGTGTATTTATATGGATATAAAATTGACTACAATTAAGTGGGATTTATTTCTCTATAAATGTGCCAATTTAAGAAATTGAGCATGGAAGAGGACCATTTACCTTCTTACTGCTTTGCCTGTAATCTCCCTTTCTCTGTCTGTCTCCTGTGCGCCCCCACCCACAACCTCTAACATTCCAGTTTACAAATTAGAAGAAATTGACTGGAGCACAGGTAGTCCTCAATTTACAACCACAACTGAGCCCAAAATTTACGTTGTTAAGTGAGACATTTGTTAAGTGAGTTTTGCCCCATTTTACGACTTTTCTTGCCACAGTTGTTCAGTGAATTGCTGCAGTTGATAGGTTAGTAACTTGGCTGTTAAGTGAATCTGGCTTCCTCATTGACTTTGCTTGTCAGAAGGTCACAGAAGATGATCCCATGACTCCGGGACACAGCAACAGTCATGAGTCGGTTGCCAAGCATCTGAATTTTGGTCACATGATCATGAGGATGTTGCAACCTTTGTAACTATAAAAAATGGTCATGTCACATTTTTCTGTGCCATTATAACTTTGAACGGTCACTAAACAAACTGTTGTAAGTCAAGGACTATCTGTATAAATATTTACCTAAATGTAACCTTTCTTCCCCTGCAATCAGCTGTAAAAAATTATGTATGTATTTATATGATTTGCATGGCCACCCATTCTAAACAACTCTGAATGGTTCACAATATGTAGAAGCTAGAGCCCAAACAATGCAGAAATGATCTACATGTAACATATCTATATGTAATAGGTGCTCCCATAATTTCCAATTGGCATGATTTTGGGTTCTAGACTGGTGGCATTATTTCCAAACCAACTTTTTCTACAGTATGATTTTGTTTTTATTCCCAAAAGTTTTATTAATGCAAGGCAGAACAAATTTATATCATATTTTCTGTCCCTTCTAATTCAAATTGATGGGGGGGGATTTTCCAGTCTGAGCCTCGTGGCTCAGACGGCTCAGACAGTCTGTTATTAACACAGCTGCTTGCAATTACTGCAGGTTCAAGTCCCACCAGGCCCAAGGTTGACTCAGCCTTCCATCCTTTATAAGGTAGGTAAAATGAGGACCCAGATTGTTGGGGGCAATAAAGTTGACTTTGTATATAATATACAAATGGATGAAGACTATTGCTAACATAGTGTAAGCCGCCCTGAGTCTTCGGAGAAGGGCAGGATATAAATGTAAATAAATAAATAAATAAAATAAATAATAAAATAAAGAAGAAACTTGGGAGAAATATTCACTAGTTGTAAATTGGTCACTAATTGAGCAAGAATTAATCGGGAAGGTCCTGTCTTTCAATATAACCTCTGTTTTCAAAGTTCTTATTTTCCTATCCTTCCATTAAATCCTAAAAGGAGACATCAGGAGGGACATTTTCCTACTGAGATTTTTCAGGAAAATATATAATTTTATATATAATGTCATTTATATGAAAGTTTTTGGAAAATTTAAGTAACTTTGGAGAACTTTGGAGAAAACATTCCATTTTTCTGTTCACAAATTTTTAAAAGAAAATGCATTTATAGCTAGATATAAAATGAATATAGAGCAATTAGATAAATCAGTTTTAGTAGCTGGTTTTTGCCAACTCTTTCATTTTTTTATATTGCTAGTAAATATTTGTCCATTAATAAAATACTATTGTATAGCAGCATGATCCTTTTTATTGTAGTATTTTTAACTACATTGTGCTAATTGACAAAATACCATAAAGTATTATCACTGATGTGATTTTATATATAGTACCAATTACTATCATATCTGCATGTTTCACTAATGACCATATTATTTATGTAGTGCTTTATGAAAGAACGTTTGTATATGAGAGAAAGTGATTGCCCCCCAAAATAGAATAGAATAGAATAGAATAGAATAGAATAGAATAGAATAGAATAGAATAGAATTTTTCATTGGCCAAGTGTGATTGGACACCCAAGGAATTTGTCTTGGTGCATATACTTTCAGTGTACATAAAAGATATGTTCATCAAGAATCATAAGGTATAACATTTGATAGTCATAGGGTACAAATAAGCAATCAGGAAACAATATCAATATAAATCGTAAGGATACAAGCAACAAAGTTACAGTCATACAGTCATAAGTGGACGGAGATGGGTGATGGGAATGATGAGAAGATTAATAGTAGTGCAGATTTAGTAAATAGTTTGACAGTGTTGAGGGAATTATTGGTTTAGCAGAGTGATGGCATTTGGGAAGAAACTGTTCTTGTGTCTAATTGTTCTGGTGTGCAGTGCTCTATAGCATCGTTTTGAGGGTAGGAGTTGAAACAGTTTATGTCCAGGATGTGAGAGGTCTGTAAATATTTTCACAGCCCTCTTTTTGACTTGTGCAGTATACAGGTCCTCAAGGAAGGCAAGTTGGTAGCAATTGTTTTTTCTGTAGTTCTAATTATCCTCTGAAGTTTGTGTCTGTCTTGTTGGGTTGCAGAACCAAACCAGACAGTTATAGAGGTGCAGATGACAGACACAATAATTCCATTGTAGAACTGTATCAGCAGCTCCTTGGGCAGTTTGAACTTTCTGAGTTAGCGCAGAAAGATCATTCTTTGTTGTGTTTTTTTGATAACATTTTTGATGTTAGCTGTCCATTTTAGATCTTGCGATATGGTAGAACCTAGAAATTTGAAGGTTGTTGTTACTGTGTTGTCTAGTATCAGTCAGGCTGTGAGCACCCTAGCCTAGTAGGGACCTCAACATGGAAGCTGAAGTCCAAATTCAAAACACTGGCTCTCAATTGGATTTGTCATAAATGAAAGTGACAAGGTGGTCTTTATTTATTTGTTTGTTTGAATGACATAGCTGCCCTTATTGTAACCACAGTCCCGGGCTCATAGGACAATAAAGACAAAATTCTGAAACAATCACAGTGAAAATTCATGGCACAAACTCTTCTACATATCAACATACCATATTGCTGAACGCAAACCCTATCCAATACTTGCTAGAAATGCCAGTTCTTTACACCCTTCTGGAAGGTAAGAAAAGTGGAAGGACTGCTGGATAGCTGCAGGAAGGGAATCTATGGAGATTCTTAGTCATCCAGGTCTTGGTTGTCCCAAAGGCACTTTTTCAAAAGGCAGCCGGGTTTTCTTCTGATTGAACCTCCAAGTAGCCTCAATGACTCTCAGAGAGAATGCTAATGACCAGATGACTGCAAGGAATATAAATCTTTCCATTCTCGACCAGTCAGAACTAAAAATGCTTCTTGATGAGAATTGAAACGTCTTCAAGGAAATACAAAGAAAGTTCAGGAAGGGACAGCTATGGAGAGGTGTAGATAACAACATTTAAGGCATGGGACCTGGAGTACACCTACCTTATCTGACCTCGTAGGATAGGCAGAAAGCCTTATAGAGAGGCAGTCCCGCAAGTAACTTGGTCCCTTGCCATTCATTACCCCAGTGAATTACCCCAGTGGGAAACAATATCTAGACCCATTAAATTCTGTTGCATTGTACCTATGGATATTTCCATACGGGGAAATTTATGACCAAAGGAATGTCTACACAAACCTCCTGAAAATCCACCCTCATATATGTCTGAAAATCCATCCTTTATAAATGAAAGGAAAAGTGATGAAACCTAAGTATTTGTACAGTTATGACCCATCTGATTTCTAAACAGACAGTTGAGTTTCAACTTTTAAATCATGGGAGAAGGGGAAAAGGATTTGACGCAATTTGGAATGGCAGAACTTCTAAGAGTGTCACTGCGCTAGATAGTGCCGGAGGTCAAATTCTGCCAGAGAGATTAATTCCCAAAGGGTATTTACCAGTTAATTTTCTACCATTTCTCTTTCTCTTTAAGCATGAAAATGAACTGAGACGAAATGACTCCATTTTTGATTGAGCCTTTTAAAAAAAGTCTGGCTTGTTCTCCTTGTGTGCTCAAGGCTTGGGATGAATGACAATTTCATTGCTCCCTGATATCTATCCTACTCTTTATCAGGGTGATTAGGATTGGTTTATAACAAGCACTGACTCTATACTGATCTGACACAGCAAATTAAATCATAAAACAACTAATGGCACATTCCTAACCACCTCCTGAAATTTATCATGTATTTACTCCTGTTGTGGCCTCTCAGCCACCAGTCCTTCCAGCAGCTGAATCAGATGAGGAGGCGATGGCGTGGGAGTCAGGGCCAGCATCAAGGCAACTTGAGAGCTCCGAGGGAGAAGAGGAAATGAAGCTGTCAGAGATAGAGGCAGAGGCAGAGCCTGGGCCGTCCATCAGCCCTCAGATGGCGAGTCAACAGCCCCCAGGTCTGGAGGTGGCTGATGAGGAAGAGGAGGAACATCTGAGTCCAGTGCCTGATGTGCAGATTTGCAGAAGGCAGAGGAGAGGAGAGCAGTGGAAATCTATGGGCCGATCCTTGGGACGGAAGAGCCACCGCTGCTAGCGAAGCCATTTTAGTTTAGACTCAAATCTTAACGTTAAATGTAGGCTTTTTGAAAGGTTCCCATTTCATTAGTCTAGAAGTCTAGATAAAGTTGGAGAGGTGCCTGCACAACCAAGTCAGTTTGATGTAATCCAAGAAATAGCAGCACCAGAAAACAAAAACTACACCAAGTGGCTATGGCATTAGATCTAGATGGGGAAGACCCTTGTAGAATTTCCTGTGGTGCAGAGAATTTCTCTTACATGAAATGATGAAATGGTCTCAAGGTTAAAAGAGTCTAGATAAAGTTGGAGAGGTGCCCACACACTCAGCCTTAAACATTCAAGAGGAGAGAAAGTTATAAATGCAGGAATGAATGAATAAATAAATAAATAAAACATGGGACAGATAATAGATTTTTGACAGAGAAAGAATGATCTGTTTCAAACTAACACTCCAATTCTAAACATATTTATTTAATGTGTGCCTGGTGAACTGATCTTTCTTTATGCATGCATTTCTTTATTGAATGCAGCTATATTCTCAAGGCAGCATACTTAAGGCACCCCAGTGAAGAAGCATCTTACATATACAGTACTATGCTGAATGATAAGGGTTGGCCTAAAGGCAACAAAATGATTTCATGGCTGAATTATGATATTAATCTGTTTTCATACTCCTAGTTCATCCCTTCAACAGAATGACTTTCTTTCAGCCTCATTGTATATATTTATATAGGTAGTCCTCAATGTACGACCACAATTTAGTCCAGAATTCGTGTTGCTAAGTGAGAAATTTGTTAAGTGAGTTTTGCCCCAATTTGCAACTTTTCTTGCCACATTTGTTAAGTGAATCACTGCGGTTGTTAAATTAGTAATATGGTTAAGTGAATCTGACTTCCCCATTAACTTTGCTCGTTTAAAAGCAAAGAAGCAGACGGTCACATGACCTTGGGACATAGCATCTGTCATAAATATGAACCAGTTTTCAAGCATCCGAATGTAAATCATGTGACCATGGGTATGCTACAAGGGTCATAAGTGTGAAAAATGATCATAAGTCATTTCTTCCAGTGCCATTGTAACTTTAAATTATAGTCAGTAAATGAACTGTTGTAAGTCGAGGACTATTTTTGGCAATAGCAATAGTACTTAGACTTATATACAGTTTCACGGTGCTTTACATCCTTCTCTAAGCGGTTTACAGAATCAGCCTATTGCCCCCAACAATCTGAGTCCTCATTTTACCCACCTCGGAAGGATGAAAGGCTGAGTTCAACCTTGAGCCTGGTGAGATTCAAACTGCCAATCTGCAGGCAGCTGGCAGTTAGCAGAAACAGCCTGCAGTACTTCATTCTAACCACTGTGCCACCATGGCACAGTACTTGTATATATACGAGTGTATATATACGAGTACATTGGCATAAGTGTGTATGTTTTTCTGGATGGGAATCACACATTCCTAATTCACAATGAGCAATGTAGATGTATTTTCCATTTAGAACATGCCTTGGTTCAAGACAGTAGCAATCTCCTGGCAAATTCCGCATACGTTTTGATCAAGCTTTCCATTCTGTATGATACACAGAACAAGGAGAGTAACTGAAGACAAGTCAGAAGAACTGTGTAAATAAAAGATTGGCAGTAGTGAAAATTCTTGACTATATCTTCAGTTTAGTGAGATGCAGCCAGCTGAATGTAGCTCTCAAGTTGGAATTTATTTTCCTGGACTTGGGGATTTAGAAATCCATTGTCCATATGTTCAATCACAAGAAGATGGCGGTGCCTTTGATGCCAATTTTTCCATTATATCCTTCTCAGACATCTCCTTTACCCTCTGCACATGGAGAAAGATTAGTTCTGAAGCAGATAAAGGATTTTTTGGGACTCAGAATCCTACAGAAGTAATCTTCATAGCAGACACAAAGAACCATGGAAACGTATGACGAGGATGCAACGGAGGAAGTAGACTAATGTGATTTTCTCGAGTCTCCCTCTCTCCTGTTCGTAATTATGGAGACAGGCAGAATTTATGAATAGGATTGACATACACACTTGATCTATTGATATCCGATTTCCCTGTTTATCTATTTCACAAAGCTACAAATCAGCCAATGATCTATACAATGACCTCTTCCTTCATTTGTCAGTTCTCTTTGGAATCAAAACAGCATATTGAATACCAACGCAAACATAATAAGCTAATGATTTATAAAATGTACAGAGCCCAGGAAACAAAAAGAAAGGAAAATAGATGCATTTTATTTATCGTTTAAAGACAAAGTAGAATTTAAGAAGAGCATTAATTCTGTATTAACGGAACATCGGACAAGCAGATGAGGCTCTCAACTTATTTATTGCATTTTTCACTAACTAAATTTAGTAAGAATGGCTAGGAAGTTCTTGCAGAAATTGAGATTTTTTTTTAATACATTGTAAGATATCTGATACACGTAAAGTGCTCTAGGAATAAGAGGCAGTCATGATAAAAGAAATATGCTGTGGATTAGCTATCCACAATCTCTTACAATCACCAGTAGCAGAATTGCCTTTAGCTGGGAATTAGTGAACCTATAACTCCTACATGTATAGAGAGCAAGAAGCAGTGGAAAGCTGGCATTAATTCCTCATTACAAAAGTACATACTCCTTCTGTGAAGTCTGATCCTAACTGTATTTCCTCTTGCTAGTTTTTATTGAAAATTACCTACACCGCGTAGAATTATCTGCTTAAGCTTAGCTTAGCTTGAGCCTTGCAATTGCCTTTTTTTTCCCACTCTGGAAAGCTAACTAAAGATTTAGAGAACTGAGGATGAGAGTCATACCTGCTTGAAAACTAATTTAGAAAAAGAACTTTGGACCTGACTGTGAATAGAACATCTTCCTCCTTCCTGATTCATTAGAGTAGGTCAGCTTGGAGGGTGGGCCAAAACAAAAACAGAGTCAAAACAAAAACAAAAGAAAAGAACCTCTGCTTCAAAGATTTAGTTCTCAGAAGCATGGCTGTATCAAGGACTAAAAGAATGCTGCAACGGATGGAATCAGGGGTGGGATTCAGCCAGTTCGGATAGGTTCAGGTGAAACGGATGCTAATTTTATATCTGGTTCACCGAACCAGTAGTTGCAAGGACTGGCTGGCCTCACCTGCCCTGCCCACTCCGCCCCTCTCACGAGTCTCCATGTGGCCCATTTTGGATGCCAGGTAAGTGCAGCACCCATGTGAAGGTTCTGCGAGGGCGAAAAACGAGCCTCCCAGAAGTTCCGGAAGTCTGAAAACAGGCCCGTTTCCGGCCTCTGGATGGGCTTCCGGAGCCTGGGGGGGCCATTTTCACCCTCCCAGAGGCTCGAGGAAAGCCTCCAGAGCTTGGGGCAGGCAAAAACACTCCCCCCCCCGCCACTGTGGTGCAGGAGGCCAAGTAGGCCACGCCCACCATGGCCACGCCCACCTAGCAAACAGGCAGAGAACCAATTGCTAAATTTTTTGAATCCCACCCCTGGGTGGAATGATACCAAGAAGAGAGTCTCATGCAACTCTGAGCTTTCAGGGTGAAGGATGCATTCAATCTACTTTGAATAAATGAATTGTTTTCTTTCCCTAAATTAATGCCAGAAAGGATTACACAGACTCCCGCCTTGATTAACCATATCATGATCTTGTATCACATAATGGACAGCAATGTGAATGATCAAAACCATCATTTACCAGCTAAATTATTTTGTTCTTTGCTATCGGGTAGACATCAAATATAGAAAAGTAAACTAGGCTTGCATGTGCCTTTTTCCATACTGACAATTATATCAGCATATAAAACCTACTAGCTGAACATAATTGTTGGCAATGTTCCAATCAAAGCAGATTTGACTGAATCTGCTGAAAGAAAGAAAAAATTGTACATGATGGGCTTTCTGTTAGAAAGGCTGTGGTTCGTCATTGTATAACTTAAAGTGCAGCGATGCAGCTGGAGGGAGCATAGATCAAAGGTTTTCTTTACCTTTTTCAAATTGGTTGGGCAGAGTTACCTTTCTATCTATAGCCTTGAGAAATGGGGTCATCGGAGTTTCTATCTCTAATTAATGCGATGATTCTTGCCCTGACCTACTTTTCAATTGAGAATCAGTGGTTTCTGAATTTATTTATTTTTTCCTGGGGAATGCACGTATGTAAACCATCCGTATCTCAGCTAAATCCAGATTAGATTTAAAATTCTGCTCAATGCAAAAAGCCCCCAGTACTTTAAAATCTCTTCCATAATAATTTAATCATTGCCATTATACTAAGGAGATTTTCTTCAAGTCGCTTCGAGGTTCAGCGTTCAATTCATTCATATGGTATTTCTCACGCTAATAGAAGGATTCATTAGGAAACAATCTGAAGGGCTTAGTGCTCAATAGTATGCTAATAAGAAGTTCCTCTCTGGTGAGAATGGATCTTCTCTATGCCTATTTACTCACTGGTTTAAATATGTGGTTAGTCACAAACAAAATACAAAACCAGGAAGCTCAAGACATAAACAAATGGCTACAATATATTCTTCATTCCAGAGCAAATTATGGAAGCTAATTCTGGATAGGAATTTAAGGTACTATGCTTCAACGGCATTACACAAACTGTGTTCTTTCCTCTGGTTGTCTCAACAACCACTGGATTTTCATTTTCCTAACAATTTTATGGTTCTAACATTCCTACTTTCTAGAAGTAGTATAAGGTAATGGTAGGCAATCTGATATTCTTTAGCTGTTGTGAGCTACAACTGGCACAACCCTTTGCCATAAACTGGGGCTTATGGGAGCTGAGGCCTAAGACATCACATACCAAAATTGCCTATTGTGTCCATGGACTGTAATTTGACTCTTCTTCAACACAGGACATTTTCACACTTCTTAAAAATTCCAACTTGGGTGTCATCTATTGAGGCATTCTCATATTCAATAACATTTAAAAAGGAACATATTGTTAGATATAATGAATTGTTAAATGAAAAGGGTGAGTTAAAATCTAAATTAGAACTAGAGGCAGATGGTATAACAATGAACTGTTTTTCATATTTGCAAATACAATCCAGATATCATGGGCCTCTGGTGGCTCAGCAGACTAAGTCTGTCTGTTATTAACACAGCTGCTTGCAATTACTACAGGTTCAAGTCCCACCAGGCCCAAGGTTGACTCAGCCTTCCATCCTTTATAAGGTAGGTAAAATGAGGACCCAGATTGTTGGGGACAATAAAAAGTTGACTTTGTATATAATATACAAATGGATGAAGACTATTGCTTAACACTGTGTAAGCCGCCCTGAGTCTTTGGAGAAGGGCGGGATATAAATTCAAAAAAAAAAAAAGATTTTAAAACAGATACAATACAATAATATAACCAGTTTTGATGAGATCTTAACAGGTTCAGATGACAATTTGATTAGGAAATTATATATGGATATTTATTTATTAGAGGTGAAACTGGAGGAAGAACAAGTAAAAGAGACAATGATTGTTTGGGGGAAGAATTTTGGTCATGGGATAGATTTAGAGGCTTGGCAGAAATTATGGATGTATAATTATAAAATGACAATGTCTACAGCATATAAAGAGAATTTGTATAAGATGTTTTACAGGTGGCATTTACCCCCAACAAGAATTGCTAGAATGTTCAAGGACAAATCTGAAAAATGTTGGAAGTGTCGTCAGGCACCTGGATCATACTACCACATGTGGTGGACATGTGTTGAAGCGAAAAGATAGCGGACTAAAATACACACGTGGTTGGAGAAAATGATAAAAAAAAACATATTGACTTTAAACCAGAAGTCTTTCTGTTGGGAATTATACCTGAGATATATACTAGAGATGTAAAATATTTGATTGTGAATATTATTACAGCAGCCAGGATTGTGTTTGCTAAAAATTGGAAAAATGAGAAGTTACCTTCACAAGATGAAATAATTAGAAAAATGATGGAATGTGCAGAGATGAGTAAATTAACATCTGAAATTAGAGAGCAAGAAGATAAGCAATATTATAAAAAATGGGATTTATCATTGGTTAGATGGAAAGATATGTTAGAAAAGATAAATATAAGATATATATATGAAAGAGATGTTTATTTTGTGATTGCACAAGAAGATATGTTCACACCCATGTAGCACGTTGTAATTGATTTGATGAGTTTTCTTTTTGTTAAAAATAAATAAATAAAATTTCTTTTTAAAAAAAACAAGCCACAGGACATTTTCACACAAGGGCATGAAAATTGTGCGCACTAGTTTAGACTCAATTTTGATCTGCTTAGAAAATTTGGCTGTCATATTTTTGACCCAGCATTCAAGGGCTTCTGTGATTGGGCAATCAACACCCCCCACACTTAACATGTATCATATGCATTGCATTTATGTAAAAAAGGGGTGGGGCTTCTAGTACCCAGTTGTGCCTGCCCTTTGAACCATGCTGATCCCCCTTTTGATTTTCCTTCTTTTTATTTATCTTGCTGAATTTTATAGAGTTTGTGACCAGGCCATTTTTAATTGGGAGAGAGTCTTGCCCCACTCTACCTTCTAGCTCCAAACTTGAAGGTTTGCAGGAATGGCAACTTCTGCTTAGCAATTTCTGCTCATAGCACCTGCTCTGTTCTCCCTCCCCCATGAAGAAAACCAAAACTGGATGAGGGAGATAGCAACGACTTTTCCTTACTTCTGCAGGGAGTGCGGATGAGAGTTTTTGTTACTATGGAAGGAACAGTACTATAGGCAGGGATTGACCGAATGCACTCTGTGCTTTTTTATTTGCCAGCTGGAGAGAACACTGAGGGTTTCAAAGCAACATTTCATGTGGGTGAGTTTCAAACTTAGTTTGAAAGGTTGAGGAGGTTGTGGGGGGCGGAACTGCCTATGGAAAGAACCACCACATTGCTGAAAAATGCATCTCCCTTGGTGTGAAAATTATCAGCCTTCAATTACCATAAATACATATGGCATTTAATTCTTTTCTGAAAGTATCCAAGCACCCAATGATTCTCATACTACTTGAAAATATCCAGTCCTGGATTGTGCATGCCTACTTAACACTTGATTGGGATGCTATATACATATCTCATTGGCCAATAGTTTTATTTGAGCCACACCTTCATTAGTATAAGTATCTACTCAGTCATTGTAAATCTTCCATGTGCTGAAGTAACTCAAAAGATAAACATAGCCAGAATTAGAACACAATTTTATATATTGCATATCACAAGTAAAGTACTGTACTCTAAAATCCAAAATACTGTTTTATCCCTCCATCAAGATAACATGTGATATCCTAATCCTGTTATAACTTTGTCTACAAGGTCTTATGACTTATCTGTATGAGCGAGAGAAAATAAAGTTGATATTTTCTGGCTAATTCTAAAATAACTCAGAAAATCCATTTCCAAAAAGAGAGAAAAAAACCCAGAATGCATAAAAGGTAGATTTTTCACCAAGATAATCAGAAATAGAATATTCAACTTGACAATTTTATTTTGTGATATAGGTTCACTCTGTTGCTCCCTTTTGAAGTACTGAGTAGGTTTGATGTGACTTAACAACTCACAAGTAGAATAAAAACTTCAAATCAGATCAGAAAAACTAGTGAAGGAAGATAAGAAAAGGACATCAATGAGTGACAGGCGGGATAAATCTAGAATTAAGGTTGAGTGAATTTTTTGGACGACAATTAGAGGAGTGTATTGGTTTCTTTTTCGAACCAGAAGTAATCAGATTTGTGTAGATTCAATAAAGACACAAAGCAGTGAAAACTCAGCTGGCTGGCTTTTTATATCTCCCTTCAACAGCTGGGGGAGAGTTCTATTTTGTAAAACAAGGAAAGCTTACAAAAGAAAAGGAATTGTAAATGCTTTCAGCTAGTTCAGAAACAACTACCTCAC
Organism: Ahaetulla prasina; assembly: GCF_028640845.1. Lineage (NCBI taxonomy): Eukaryota > Metazoa > Chordata > Lepidosauria > Squamata > Colubridae > Ahaetulla > Ahaetulla prasina. The sequence goes on from NC_080540.1 coordinate 152,293,013, forward strand.
TTTTAAAATTATACAGGTAGTCCTGGACGTATGACCATAACTGATCCCAAAGTTTGCAGTGTTAATCAAGGCAGTTACATGAGTTTTGCCCCATTTTGTGAATTTTCTTGCCAGTGATTAACACACTTGTAAAAGGGACTCTGCTTGTCAGAAGGTCGCAAAAGGTGATGACGTGACTCTGGGACACTGCAAGTGTCATAAATACATGCCAGTTGCCAAGCATCTGAATATTGATCACGTGACCACAGAGATGCTGCAACAGTCATAAGTGTGAAAAATGGTCATGAGTCATTTTTTTCAGTGGGCTTTTTAACTTTGAACTGTCATTAAATGAATGGTTGTAAGTCGAGGACTACCTTTATTCCTGTTTTAATGATTTTTCTATAAGCTTTATATATACGCAACCCTTAAAGTCTAATTTAACTGGAACTTCTTATCTTCCTGTTCTGCATCTCTAATATATTTGTTTGATGCTGACCTCTCTATTTGTTTTCTTAAGCTCTATGTAGCCCCGTGGTAACTCTCCACAGAGCTAAATTCATGTTTCTAGTGTTCAGTCTGTCTTTCATCTTTTTTAGTTTTTCTTTTGTCCAAATCTTTTTTTTTTTTGGTCTCTTCAGCTGCTCTGCTTGTGTGTTCCTGCCTGGGCTTCCTGACATTTCTTTTCTTCCCAGTCATGGTTCCCTCACACTGAGCCTGAGGAAAGGTGGGGGAAGTGCCACTTTCTCAGCTTCTGCTTCCTTTCCTGAGGCCTCTCTTTCTGAGCAGGGTTGTCTATCCTTAGTTTTACTTTTTACTTTCACTCCTAGCTTAGGCTCTGTTTATTCAGCCTTCTTTTATGTACACTGAGAGCGTATGCACAAAGAGAAATTCCTTGTGTATCCAATCACACTTGGCCAATAAAAAATTCTATTCTATTCTATTCTATTCTGTTCTATTCTATTCTTCATGAGGCCTACATCTGAGACATCCCAAATATTGTAGTCATCTTTTTAACATTTGTTTGTTTATTTATTTGTCCTGTTTATGTGGTGTATATGGGAGGTGGTGACCCTTTGAGAACAAAATTTCATTTTAATATATGCCAATTAGTATACATTTAAAGTGACAATAAAGTTAGCCTAAGTCTCCTCCTCCTGCCCTATCTGCACAATACAGATTGGCCAGTGCTGTTTGATTGGAGCTGGATGGACTTAATATCTGCTCAGGCCACTTGTCCCTCCATAAGGCGGTACAGATGCAATCTGATGGCAGCATTTTGATCAATCACAATGTTTTAAAAAAAAATGTGCATACCTTATGTTGTAACTTTTTATTTTGTATATCATTAGTGGTAAATAGTTATATAAATAAATAATCGGTGTTATTTTTCTCAGCCCTTTCATGATTTCCAAAAACAGTGTAGCACATAATTAGCCACAGTGTTTTCCTCCCAAAATAATATAGCACAGTCCTTTTTGGGCTGCATGCGAAGTACATGTTGCTGTTAGTTTAGTAAATTCTCTTTGCATTGCTGATTGGCAAGTTCTAAAAAGCCAACCTGGGACATTCTGACATATAAATTTCCACAGGGGAAGGTGGTATTTGCTGTTATAATCCAACAGTCCCGACCTTTGCTTTTTTTTTTTTTTTGGGGGGGGGGGGGGGGCTTGCAAATGCTAACTTTATAAAAAAATGCTCATATTTGCATTTTGAAAGGAAATTAAGTGTCTGAAGGGAATAAATCCAACCCTGAAAATTGTACTAATCCCAAATGTAATTATCCCTGTATTTCTCTGAAAGTTTTATACTGTGCCTTTTCAATTCTTAATGTTACATTCTACACCTTAATTCATTGTTTGAATGTTTAGAAGAATAACCATTGCATCCTGCCTGGGGACACTAAGTCATGTTTTAATCACCTCTCTGCTAGACTACTGTGGCCTTTGGATACAGAGCCGAAACTGCAGCTGATACAAAACACAAAAGCTAATGTAAAAAAGTTTAATAAAATATATTTTAAAAAACAAAACAAAACACAAAAGCTAAATGCAAAATGCAAAATAATACAGGACCTGTTTTAAAGTTGCTTCAGTGGTTACTAATATGGTTCTGGGGCAAATTAAAATGCGGGCTGTTTGCTAAAACAAAGCAAGGCTATGTTTCTGAAGTCTGTAATTGTGGAGCCTGTCTGGCAAAGACAAAGAATGCCTTTTTTTCAGAGAATATGCATGCGTAAAACTTATATCAATTTAGAGAACTGATAACAGTAACAAAGAATTGGACATCCTGCATACCACAGCTAGATGTTAGGAATAGGGATGGTCTGGAGCAAATAGAATGTGTATTAGATAACTCCAGAAGCATTCATTGAGCCAACAGCTCAAGAACAGAGACAGCTAGAGTTCAGTAGGATTATTGTTAGATCATTACTAAAATATTTATTAGATTATTTGTTTTATATATCCCGTCTTATTCCGCCTTACACTTTAATGAAATTGTATAAAGCAGTGATGGCTAATACTCATATATATGCTTATATATTGTATAATTATTTCATGCTTATGCTTATATATACTGTGTGACAAAATAAATAAATATAATAAATCAATCAATCAATCAATCAATCAATCAATCAATCTTTTTGCTGTCGCATGCTAAACCGAGGGGAGTATGGGGTGGTCACGCACATGCCCACACCCATAATGCAATGCCCGATCCTCCGTGCATGCGTGCATGACTCCCCCGTGCTCCCACCACCCTCGCACATGTGCGCACAACCCCCCACCCCCCCCCCCGCAGCCCATTTTGGGCCTGGCAGGCCTCCCTGAAGCCTCCTGGGACCAAAAATGGGCCACAAGGGCACGCTGCACCCCCATGGCCTGTTTTGGCACAGGGAGGTGCGCTGCTCCCCCTACACTCCCCCTGCTCCCCTCCCCTTGTTCAGGGTTCCTTGGCATTTTCTAGCCAGGACCCCTTTTCATGGAGCACTTCAATAAAAGGAAACAAAACCTACATCTCATGTTTGGTGTTCTTTATCCGCTTTGGCACCAGGCTCAGACCCAAATTGGGGACAACACATGTTCTTTCATTAGCTTTTATGTCCTACATGGTGCAAGATAAGTCGGAGTGTGGGGAGGGTGTTTGCCTGCGTACCTGCATGATAAGTGAAAGAAGGTAGCTAACTAGAACAGTGATAAGTGAACTTTTTGTAAAGTTTTACACTTGTGCTTCATTCTGATATTAAAAACTCCACCCCTCAGTAGTATAATGAAAAAAACGTGTTACACACTAAGGATATTATAAGATATACAAAGCTTATGCACAAGTACTAAAATGATGAGTTAATTAATCAATTGATGATTTTTATCTTGTTTTAGGAAGTTATGCAGAAACAATACTCCCACTTGATCAAGACTTCAGTGAGGTACCCTCTTCACTCCTGCACAGAAATGAAGAGCTTTTAAGTGTCTGCCCTGGTTCAGTGTATCTTTTGAGCAGGGGGCTGGACTAAAAGACCTTCAAGGTCCCTTCCAGCTCTATTCTGATTTGATTTGATTTGATTTGATTTGATTTGATTTGATTTTGTCTATTGCACACCAGGTTTAACGGATCAGCCAGACTTTCTGGCCAATGCTTCAGATAATATCTTGTCAGAATAGAATCTGCCCAACTGGCCTAGTATCTGTGAGATGATTTAGGGGTTTTTTTGTGGGGGAAGAGGGAAGAGGGTAGTTATATGATAAGCTTACCCTATATTTTTTATGACATCCTTTTAGGTCTTCCTAAATCTCTTTGGCTACCCATATACTCCTTAGTGGCTTACCAAGACCCACTAAAATATGGATGACTGACAAATATCTAGCAAGACCAGGGACCATGATATTGCACATCAACAGTTGTAATCATGGCGTTGTGACCCAGGCCCAAGTAGGTAATAGGAAACTCAGTCAGTGTAAAAACAAACTTTATTCGAACAGCTGAGAATTACTTCATTTTCAGCCTAGTTCAACTAAATTAAAGCAAATTCCTCCCAACACAATTCCTCAGTCCTATCACCAACCTTGGTCCAATTAGGCAAACTGCCAAAGATCTTTCTTGGCAAAAGTTCAGAAGACACCGATACAAAATAAATGCAACAAGATGAAGCTATCAACGTTGTTTTCCGGCAAAGAGCCCAAACGCCATTGTTGGTCTTTTAAGCCTTATGGGAGGGGCCAATCATCTCTTGGCCCTACTCCCAAGTCATCCTCTGCTTGAGTTGCTCTTGCCTTCTGGGAGTGCTTCTCATGTGTGCATTAGGAACAGGCTCCTCCTGTTTCTCTGCCTCACTACTGTCAGTCTCTGGAGGCTCTGGAGGCTCTGGAGTCCACACCTCACTCCCCGATGGCCCTGGCCCCACCTCAGCCTCCGACGCAGAGCCCTCATCTGTGCCTTCCCCAGCTTCCAGGACTGGCCCACGCTCTTCCTCACCCTCATACGCTGTCTGAGTCTGTTGCCAGCTCTGCAGGCTGCTGGCGGACCACAACACATGGTAGCTGATTGTGCAAGCATAACCATCCCCTGCTTTAATGATAAGCACATAAATCTGAATCCAATTATCCCAATAGCACAGACTTTCAGCTATCCTGTATTTCTAGTAGCAGCCAATCAATTGTCCCCAGAAACACTATAATCAATAAATGAAGGCAATATTTTCCACGAATCTTCACCATCCCAGCCTAGAAATATTATCACCTTTTTTTTTAAAAAAAGATGCATATAAACTTCTTTATGCTCATATATCTATTTTATAACTTATTATTTTATAGATTATTTTAAAAGGTGTAACAAAAAATAAATCAACAAAAATGGAAAACTGAAAACCCTGATTAACAGGGTCATCTGAGGTCAGAGAAATTTCAGTTTGCCACATCCAAGGAGTGTTCAATGCATGACTTCTGAATTGATTGGAACAACATCAGGCAAGGCAAAACAGCAGAGACTTCAATGGAAATCTTTCATTGATTCGGAGTTCCCCCTACACATATACAGCGGCTAAAGCAAATAGAACTCGACAATGTGGAACAAAAGGAATGAATTCAATACCAGTAGTACAACACTAAATAACATGGGGCTTCTTCCTTATAGCTTTCCTAAGCAATGAAAAGTACAAGTCAGCCTTTGATCTATTTACTGTATTTTTTTGGCGTATAAGACGCTCTGGACTATAAGAGGCACCTACCTTTTTGAGTGAGGAAAACAAGAAAAAGAAATCTACCTCTGCCTCCCAGCAATTTTGCCTCATTGCAGCAAACAGCAAACATCCTGCTTTACTTTCATTTTCAACATAGCTTGATTAGCCCAAGAAAAAAATAATCTGCTCCTAGCAATTTACCTCCTTGCAGCAAGCAGCAGAGGCCCCCACAAAACAGCTGAGAATCGGGAGGCTGATCCAAGGGACAATCAACTTGTGCTAATTAGGCAGTGCTGAAGTTGAAATGGGCTGTTTCTTCTTGCTTCCATGCTGCTTGCTGCAAGGAAGTAATTGCTGGGAGGCAGAGGCCAAAGAGTGGTGGCCAGTGGGTGGGGCTACATCTGGTGTATAAGACACACCTAAATTTTCACCCCCTTTTAGGGGGGAAAAAGATGCATCTTATACTCCAAAAAATACGGTATATTTCAAAATGCAATGATTAAGATGACACAGCTAGTATGCAACAATAACCATAGACCATAATGAAGAATTGTTTCTCTGGAACCTGTCTGCCTTTTGTGCATCAAGCTGCTAGAGATAATACTTGAGAGAATGATGTATGTGCTGAAAGAATCCCAACCACTTCATGACATTGTAGGAGGACAGCTACGTTACTCTACAAACCAGGTGACTGCTAGTACCTTTTCTGACTAATGAATACTATTTGTTAGTCGGAAAAAGTGCTATCAGGACTCCTGATTCATTTGTGACCAATTCATGGAAGTTCAAGCTGTCACAGGCTACTAATCTCCATGGCCTGGAGGTAGCACAATATTCCTTAAAATCTGACTGCTAAGGAGCAACAGTGAAGACTTTATAAAGTATCAACCTTGGTTTTTATCTTAGGTTTTCCTTCCTAGTTAGTTTTTATCTTTATCTATCCTTATTTTTAAGAGTCATGGTGGCACAGTGGTTAGAATGCAGTATTGCAGGCTAATTCTGTTGATTGCCAGCAGTTTGTCAATTTGAATCTCACTAGCTCAAGATTGACTTAGCTTTTCAACTTTCCAAGTACAATAAAATAAGTCCCAGATTGTTGGGGGCAATATGGTGTCTGTGTAAAGCACTTAGAGAGGTCTATAAAGCACTGTGAAGTGGCATATAAGTCTAAGTGCTGTTGCTATTACTATTGCTAAAATCCAACCCATGTTTTATCAACTTGTCAAAAGATAGCTTGAGAAACTCCATTACTAGCTTTGCTGAAATCAAGATTTACTGCATCTACAGCATTCCCCCTGTCTACTAGAATACAGGGGGATTAAAGTACTAAAGGAGCTGTGGTGGCGCAGTATTGCAACTAATTCTGCCAACTGCCAAGTGTTTGATCATGACTGGCTCATGGTTCTTCCATCCTTCCAAGAATGGTAAAAGGAGGACCCAGATTGTTGGGGGCAATAGGCTGACATTGTAAACCACATAAAGAATGCTGCAAAGCACTGTGAAGCGGTATATAAGTCTAAGTGCTATTGTCATTTGTGAGTCTGGTTTTTGTATACATTATTATCTTTTCTTTTTGACTCAAGCTGAAAATTATCCAGTCCTTATGGTTGGAGTAGGATATCAAAACGGTGGATCAGTAACTGGGTCCTTGACCTAATCCTCCTGAGGTCTTCCTGTGGTTTAATGTGTTTAATACTAGATGTCTCAAATCACTATAAATGGTCTATCAAGTGAACGGTTTTCCAAGAAAAGAAGCAAACAAAAGATTTGGAGGCAGTTAAGGAGAACCGCAGCAGTGCAGATTATGGGTGAAATTTGCAGCAGGTTTAAACTGGAAAGCATAAGGAGACACAACAGCCTGATAAGGATTATTCATCTTCTGAAGGTTGTTGAAGTAAGTGCAACAAACACATTGCAGAGGGACACTTAAAGCTTAATGAATATTGTTACCTTGATGCTTAAAAATCTCCCACATCTCTACTTTTACATTCAATGGCTCGAAGTCCTTGAATTCAAAAGAGGACACATTTGTCATGTGTGTGTTTTGCATGTATCTGACATCTCCATTTCCTACCTCATCTCTTTGTTCTTGGTACAAGTTTTTCAGGAAATGTGCAGCCTTGACGGTGTACTAAATATAAAGTTCCCTGTCCTTTCTCACACTGGCAGCCTGCAACCTAAATGGGTACTGCAAATAATTGCTATGTGTCGTATCAGTGGCTATAATTCAGTGGTGCATTCGGTGAATCGTCTCTATGTTAAGTGGTGTAAAAAATAGGCTTCTTATTTCATTCTCATCGACCATATTAATGCTTATCACTTTAATTGCTGCTAATTCTTTTTCAAAGAATTGCTTCTTTGCCTCTGTCTGTTTACAGGCAAATATACAAACCAGGTACAAGGTGGTATATCCCAAAGGACTGTGAAAGGACTGTGTTGTAAACAGGAGATAGGTAGTGTTGTATCCCTCCTCTGTCCGCCTATCTCCTGTTTGCAACACAGCCCTTTCATCAATTCCAAGAAGACTCCACACCTATTTGCACTATTCAGGTGAGCCTTAGGGCACAGATGAACCTCCAAGTGGCCGCAACAACTCTCGGAAAAAAGGCTAACAACCAGATGCAAGGAATATAAATCCTTCCATTCTCCACTGTTCAGCCAGAACTGAAGAAGTTTCTTGGATGAGAAGCACAATGTCTTCAAGAAAAACAAGGAAGTCTAGTTGCTTTTTAAAAAGCACCTTTGGGGCAACCATGACCTGGATGTCTGAGAATCTCCGTAGACATACAAGGTGGTATAGCTATCTATCTCCATGTCAACATAAGAGGCCGCATACAGATGCATACAACATCTATAGCTCCAAAGTAATATGGCTGGGGCTGATAACCAGTTATAGGGGCAGAATCCCCTGTCTATCTCTTCTCAGACATCCAGGAGACAGGCTAGTCTAAAAAATTAATTATTGTTGCAGGACATCTTCCTAGAGTTTTGAATCAATAGTCTGGACTGACACTGCAAGACAATTCGTTTAAACCTATATCCGACATAAGGTGAAATGTATACTTTTTCCTAGGTCATGTCTGAACAACGTGTCTGACCCAGAATGCTAGGGGAAACATTTTGTTGTGGAAGGCTTATTTCTGGAGATAATTGGAGCTGAGGTGATTTTGCCTATTAACACCTGAGACTAGGACACATTACACAGAAGCACAAATTAGTTTACTAGCAGTACTGGAAGTAAAGAGGGGTCAGTTTATAATTCTTATGCAAATTAGGGCACGGTTATATGATAAATGCAACTTAGAATATACATGATTGGCTGTAACATCCAGGCATTTCATTGGATATAAAGTCACATGTCCCTACTGAGGTCAGCGAGATAATTGGGATGTAACTATGAGGTTAGGAAGCAAGACTAAAAGACAATGGGGTTTTGAAAGAAGAAACAGTGTTTCATTAACATAGTAGTTATTTTCTTTTGTTCTCCCAGAGCTCTGCTAGATTTCCAGGAACTTTTGTCAGCTTATTAACCTTCCTTGGCCTTTTAAATATTTCATAGCTGAACTGACAGCTTTAATTCCTCTGAGAATGTGTATTTGAGGTGGGAGCTTTTAGCTTGACCCCCAAAATTCTCAGCAGAAGGGGAGAGGCAAAGGAGAACAAGAGATAAGGGTGAAGAAGGGTAGGAAGAGAGGCTTAGAAAGAAAAGACTGGAGGACTTGCTGTCATAACAGAGGCCATCATATCGAAGATGTGCAAGATTGACAGAGAAAATGAGGCATCACTTGTTGGTTGTTGGGAGGCTAATGAGTTGGGAGTACAGGGTTAGAGACTGCTGTATACTGTGATTCCTCTGCTACTTAGAGCAAGGGTTAGAAATCAGGCAGATGATTGAAAGAATTGTTGTGTAGAATTTGGGGGGGAAGGATGCAAATCTGAAAAGGAAGTCTTGCCTTGCATTCCCCTGGCTGGAGGAATCTGGTCCCATCTATGTGGCTTGGAGATCAGGGAGGCTTGTCAGATGAGATGTTTGCTGCCAACACAAGTGTTATTGCTAGGGCTCGGGGCTATGGACATGTAAGAGGTCCTCTACTTCCAACTCAACTGCCATATCAGCTAACAGGTAGTGCTTTTTAGAGAGTGAGGAAGATGACCTTGATGGAGAGGTGCAAAATCTGGCAACAGATGGTAAAATGCATTTTAAGTCCATGAAAGATACTGTAGGAAGTTACCATCCATCCCTCTGCTAGGAAAATGGGATATTTTAGGAAATATTAAAAGGGCAGAATATTTCCCCTAAAAAGGAGGCAGAAACTCAGTGCCCCCCCCCGGGTGAAATCTAAAAATTTTCCCTACCGGTTCTGTGGGCGTGGCTTAATTGGTAGGCGTGGCTTGGTGGTCAGATGATTGAATGGGCATGGCCAATAATAATAAATAATAAAAATTATAAAGTATACAAAACTTGGGAGCTCACCTGTCTACCTTCTTTAAAAATAGAGGCACCGGTCTACTAGCCGCCTGCAATGCTGATCAGCTGTAGTGCGATCCTTTAAAGCTCTGCGGCAGTCATTTAAAGCTGTTTGCAGCTATATCACCACCAAGAGCTTCAGGGACAGAGAAGAAGAACAGTGAGGTGTGGGCGGTGGGATGGGCAGGGATTTTTGCTACCGGTTCTCTGAACTACCTGCTCCCATCGCTACTGGATCGTGCAATCTGGTCCGAACCAGGAGCATTTCACCCCTGAACCCCCCCACCTTTGTCAATGGGCCATTAAGGCTTGGGCCAGTCTATTCTACATAACAAAGATCTACCTCCTTCAGGCAGAGCCATAATAGGAATCCCAAAGCCCTTTCATTACATCATCATCCAGCAAGGCTCAAGACCAAGCTTGGGACTCAAAAACACAACCTACAAACTTACCCCTGTATGGCCCCATGGGAGTCTGACAACCAATCAGAATACAAGCTCAAATTCCAAAGCCCAGAGAGGGTATAAAACTCAGGCACTCTCGGCATCTCTTCCCTTTTTTTCTTCACCCAAGATCTTCAAGGCATGTGGTCCTGTCCACCATTAAAACCATCTTTCCAAGCAGTCTCCATGTTTCCAGTGTCTTTTTCCCCACTTGGAACTGAACCCAGAAGGACATTTCTTCCGACAATTAAATAATATTCGGACGTAGCACAGACAGGCAGATACTTCCCGAATTCACTGAAATATAATGAGGGGGAAGGAATAGAGCAGAGTCTGATTCTGTTATTACAGCCATTCTCAATAAAAATAATTTAAGTCTTCCTGTGGAATTGATTTCTGGGTCTGGTCCACCTAGCGGCAATGACAGGTTGCGAGGAAAGACTACAACTCTTAGTGTGAGGGACAGAGAGCAGTTACAGAAGTCCTCCTAAAGAAGGGTATAGGGAAACATGCATCCCTCATCCAAAGAGCCCTAAGGAAAGTAGAAGTCCAAAGCTAAAGGATACCAGGACAGATTAGTGAGGTTTCAGTGATGATAAGTGGGAGTGGAAGAGAGCGCTGGTTGTGATCATTTTGGAAAGATCTTAGGGAAAGTGACTCATACTTTCATCATTTCAAGGCTAAATTATTGCTTCACTCTACCTGGGGCTGCCTTGAAAGTGACTGCAGTTGGTATAAGAAGTTGCTGTTTCTTGCAAGTAGGTAAAAGTCACTTTAACTATATGGCACTTACTTTTTGGCTACCATTCTGGTTGTCAAAAGCTTTCCACATTCCAGCTGAGAGGGCCTGGTGGGTGATCCTGGGGTTGTCATGGAACAGCTTGCCTCCAGAATCCTGGATAGCTTCCACGTCATTTTTAGGCAGATGGTGAAGACGGTTTGGGGACTTGATTGGATATACATTTGGCTGCCTTATTTTTGGCTTTTGCTGTCATTGTAATTTATACATTTCATTCTTATTTTTTTTCTCATTTTACTGAAAATCTTTGTAAAATGAATTTGTTCATTTATTTACAGGATTTATGTGGCTACCTATCTCATATGATGACTCTGGGCAGCTCAGAAAAATCCATTAGGAGCATAGTTCAAAACAAAGTATTTTCCACCTAGGTGTGAGATCAACCATCTTCGCAGCTCAATTCTCAACCCAATGCCTGGGGGAAGAATCAACCCCCCAGAAGACTAAAAGGGTAGGGATCCCTTGGATCCCTTGGGTCTCAGGGAGGAAGCTGATCCAAAGAGCTGAGATGGCTGCTAATAAGGAACCTTCTAAAGTCCTACCAGATGGCCAAATTTAAGGAAGGGGACTGGGAACGTGCCCACCAGGGTTTCAGCAGGTTCTGACCAGTTCTGGAGAACTGGTAGCAAAAATTTTGAGTAGTTTGGAGAACCAGTAGTAAAAATTCTGACTGGCCCACCCCCATCTATTCTGTGCCTCCCAAGTGCCAGGTGATCGGGAGGAAATGGGGATTTTGCAGTAACCTTCCCCTGGAGTGGGGTGGGAATGGAGATTTTACTTCTTCCCCTGCCACACACATCAAGCCACGCCACACCCACCAAGCCACACCCACAGAACCGGTAGTAAAAAAATTTGAAACCCACCGCTGGTGCCTACCTATCTAACCTGATAGAACAGGCAGATACATGCAGGAGAGGTAGTCCCAAAAGTAATTTCGCCATGGCTATGTAGGGACTTCATAAAGGAAAACCACCAGACAACCATTTCAGAATATGGGGATTTTAATCTAGCTCAGTTTCTATGTTTAAACACAGAAGTCATATGGTCTGTAGTTATAGTTTGTCCTATACATTAGGACTAACCATATAAAACTCCTACTTCCCCTGGAAACATTTTACTAGTATGCCTCATTCAACCCTTCTGTTATTATTTCCTAATAGTGAAATGCAAAAGAAAGAAGAACTTCAGATATATTTTCATCCTTACCTGTCAGAAATTATATGCCAGGTTCTTCCCTGCTATCTCCTATACGTAGAGGTCCTACAAAGTTTGATGCTCTCCCGCCTCCTCCCCCCCCATTGTTGTTTTGTAAAAAAATGCCTCGAAATCATGAACCCTGAAAAGCCTTTTTGTGTTCTGGAGGCATGAAAGAGGCAGTGACAAAATTGCAGCTTTTTATCTGTCATCTGCACCTCTATAACTGTCTGGTTTGGTTCTGCAACCCAACAAGACAGACACAGACTTCAAAGGATAATTAGAACTGCAGAAAAAATGATGGTTACCAACCTGCCTTCCATTGAGGACCTGTACACTACACGAGTCAAAAAGAGGGCTGTGAAAATATTTACAGACACCTCACATCCTGGACATAAACTGTTTCAATTCCTACCCTCAAAACGATGCTATAGAGCACTGCACACCAGAACAACTAGACACAAGAACAGTTTTTTCCCCAACGCCATCACTCTGCTAAACAAATAATTCCCTCAACACTGTCAAACTATTGACTAAGTCTGCATTACCATTAATCTTCTCAACACTCCCATCACCCATCTCCTTCCACTTATGACTGTATGACCGTAACTTTGTTGCTCGTATCCTTACGATTTATATTGATTGTTTCCTAGAATGATTGGATTACTTATTTGTACCCTATGACTATCATTAAGTGTTGTACCTTATGATTCTTAGTGAATGTATCTTGTCTTACACTGAGAGCATATGCACCAAAGACAAATTCCTTGTGTGTGTAAAATCACACTTGGCCAATAAAGAATTCTATCTATCTAACTAAAGATGCTGCTGAAATCGCTATGTGAATATACCGATACCCAATCCGAAACGTCTTTCCCAGCTACCCAAAAATACCTGCAGATTCCTAATTAAATTACTGCCATTTCAAGATAAGATTATGCTCTCCAGTTTGCTGAAAGTCTATCGAAGCATTTTGCATAATGACAGCAATCCACCTGACAAGTTATTACAAATGCCTTGTGTGTTACTGCAGCTGTATCAGAATATACGTAACACCTGTTGCAGTATATACACATGGTGGGTTGTCACATGTTGAGTAAGCTTTGTGACAATTTAAAAAAAAACATTTCACTGTGTTCTTTGATTATTAATCATGATTTGATTTAAATAAGATCAACCACTCTTAGAGAACCATCTCTCCGGCTGTGACAGTTTCTCGTTTTCTGTCTTGGAAGGGTTCCAAATGTATCAGAAATTAAAATGAGCTTAAAGCTGGCAATGGGTGGGGGTGGTGAAGGAAATAAATCAAAAAATGTGATCTCGGTATAAGTTACGGTTTGAAAACTTGCATTAAAAGAATGATTGAATTGTTGTTCGTCACACTATTTTATCCTGCCTTTCACACCTCTGTCTGAAGCCTCATAGATTAGGGAACAAAGTGGCATTGATTAGTCTCTCCATAAGAACAAGATTGTCCTTCGGGGAAAATCAGCTCCTAAATATACCCTCCAGAATTCCAGAAGCTCTAAGAGTGACACATGGCTTAATATTTACCTATTGTCCTTCTTTTGAAAAACAAAGGTGGGGGGGAGGGGAAAGAACAGAATGATACTGATGCTTTAAAAAAATATATAGTTAAAAGACAGTGGACATTTGTGCTTCAATTTGAAATGCAAAGAATAGAATAGAATAGAATAGAATAGAATAGAATAGAATAGAATAGAATAGAATAGAATAGAATAGAATAGAATTTTTTATTAGCCAAGTGTGATTGGACACACAAGGAATTTGTCTTGGTGCATATGCTCTCAGTGTACATAAAAGAAAAGATACGTTCATCTTTCACATAAAAGTGTACATAAAAGTTACATAAAAGTAACGATACATTTACAACACAAATATATCAATATAAATCATAAGGACTGCCAGCAACAAAGTTACAGTCATACAGTCATAAGTGGAAAGAGATTGGTGATGGGAACGATGAGAAGATTGATAGTAGTACAGATTTAGTAAATAGTTTGATAGTGTTGAGGGAATTATTTGTTTAGCAGAGTGATGGCCTTCGGGGAAAAACTGTTCTTGTGTCTAGTTGTTCTGGTGTGCAATGCTCTATAGCTTTCGTTTTAAGGGTAGGAGTTGAAACAGTTTATGTCCTGGATGTGAGGGGTCTGTAAATATTTTCACGGCCCTCTTCTTGATTTGTGCAGTATACAGGTCCTCAATGGAAGGCAGGTTGGTAGCAATTATTTTTTCTGCAGTTCTAATTAGCCTCTGAAGTCTGTGTCTTTCTTGTTGGGTTGCAGAACCGAACCAGACAGTTATAGAGGTGCAAATGACAGACTCAATAATTCCTCTGTAGAACTGAATCAGCAAACTCATCCCCAACAGTCCACACTGGTGTTCAACAGTGGAAGGACACAGGGCAGAAAACATCCTGCACGGTGGTGGGATTCAAATTTTTTTACTACCAGTTCTGTGGGCATGGCTTGGTGGGTGTGGTGTGGCTTGATAGGTGTGGCAGGGGAAGGATACTGCAAAATCCCCATTCCCTCCCCACTCCTGGGGGAAGGATATTGCAAAAACTTCATTCCCATCCCACCCCACTTATCTGCTTTCTAGCTCCATTCTCCTGTGCAGGGCAACAAAAGAAGACCCAGCCGATCAGCTGAGACTCTATCAGCTGAGACTCAGGAGGCAGCAGATAGATCAGGGGCAGGCCCAGTCAGAGGTGGTATTTGCCGGTTCTCCGAACTACTCAAAATTTCTGCTAGTGGTTCACCAGAACCGATCAAAACTGGCTGAATACCATCTCTGATCCTGCAGGAAGCATAGCTCCAACTTCCCAACGAAAGAATAAAACAGATTAATTTTACAATTTAGGTTTTGAAAGAGAGAGTAGAACACAAACTTCAAGAGCTGAAATTATGTCTACCAGCACAAATATTGGAGGAAGTCACAGAATTTATGAAGAAGGCACAACTAGCACAATGCAACAAGAGCAAAGAGGTCATCTACATTAAAAATGAACAGCCATCTCTCAACAGAGGGGGAAGACACCACCTATCTCCTGTTTACAACACAGTCCTTTCAGCAGTTCTAAAAAGATTCCACACCTATTTACAGTATTCAGGTGACTCTGAGGGCATAGATGGCCTCAACGACCCACAGAAAGAATGCTAAAGACCAGATGACTGCAATAAATATAAATCCTTCCATTCTCCACCATTCAATCAGTACTAAAGAAGTTTCTTGAATGAAAAGTGAAACATCTTCAAGGAAAAAAGGAAGTCCAGTTGCCTTTTGAAAAAGCACCATGACCATGGATGATTGGGAATCTCCATAGATATTTAAAAGACAGTGACATGATCTTGGAGGCCTATGGGGAATTTGTGGGTGAATGTTTCACTCAGTATTTTACAGTTATACTTTATTTTCCAATTTTTAAAAATGTACAGGCCTTATTTTGAGGTATTTGTTATGATTCAACATATTCAGTTCCTCCATGTGGGAAAAAATAGATGGTTTTCTTCAGCTTGCCAGAAGCAGCCCTCAGTTGCCAACTGACAGATTCGTGTCCACTTGAGACTTGTTTTTCTATATAAAGAAAAGGCAAGATTTTTTTAAAAAAAGGAAGGGAAGAAAGGAACAAAAGGAAAAATAAATTAAAGCTGTCATTTTAAAGGGGATGCTATAAGATGTAGAAATGTACAAGAATTTCTCCATATATTTCATTGTGAGCAAATTTGATTGTACAGGTAGTTCTCCACTTACAACAGTTCATTTAGTGACTGTTCAAAATTATGACATCACTGAAAAAAAGTGACATATGACCATTTTTCACAGTTACGACCATTGCAGCATCCCCATGGTCATCTGATTTAGATTTGGATGCTTGACAACTGTTTCATATTTATGACGGTTGCAGTATCCCGGGATCATGTCATGTGATTATCTTTTGTGACTTTCTGACAAGCGAAGTCAGTGGGGAAGCCAGATTTACTTAACAGCCATGTTTCTCATTTAACAACTGCAGTGATTCACTTAACAAATGTGGCAAGAAAAGTCATAAAAGGGGGCAAAACCAGGGGTGAAATGCTCCCAGTTTGGAGCAGATCGCCTGATCCAGTAGCAATGGCGGTGGGTGATTCGGACAACTAGTCACAAAATCCCTGAGCCCCCCACCCACCATGCCCAGCTGAGCCGCATGATCATTAGAGGGTTTTTTTTTTCACTTTTAAAAGCATTTTTTCTTCAGCCAAAAAATGCTTTTAAAAGTAAAAAAAAAAAGCCTCTGATGATTGTGCAGCTCAGCTGGGATGGTCTGAACCTTTTAAAAGCATTTTTTCTCAACCTCTTTGGCCGAAGAGGCTGTAAAAAAATGCTTTTAAAGGGTTCTGGCAACTCAGGCAACTCAGCTGGGATCATCAGAGGAGCCTTTTAAAAGCATTCTTTTACAACCTCTTCGGCTGAAGAGGTTGTAGAAAAAATGCTTTTAAAAGTAAAAAAAAAAAGTTGGTCATGCCCACCCAGTCACATTACCCACCACCACCACCAAGCCACACCTACAAAACTGGTAGTAACAAATTTTACATTTCACCACTGGGCAAAACTCACTTAACACATTTCTCACTTAGCAACATAATTCTCACATCAATTGTGGTTATAAGTCAAGGATTACCTGTAGTTTTGGTGCCATCCAAGGAGTGTTCATTTTCTCCACAAGAGGGAGGGAAGATAGATGGGGAAAGTGACTTTTTAAAAAGTCCTGAATGAGCATTGAACATTCTCTTTATTTACCTTCAAAATGCCATGTGTGCTCACAGCATTTCACAGCCAGCCTTCTCCCTGTGTCCTGTTTTCAGGTCATAGGACTGGAAGAAGTTCATTCTTGGAAGAAAAGCAGCTTGTTTCAGGGGTGAAATGCTCCCGGATCGGACGGGATCGTGCGATCAGGTAGCGATGGGGGCGGCTGGTTCAGAGAACCGGTAGCAAAAATCCCTGGCCCCGGCCCCCCGCCTCTGCTGAGCCGCACCATCTGCAGAGGTCTTTTTTTTTTCCTTTTAAAAGCTGGTTTTGCTTCAGCCGAAACAGGCCTTTAAAAGTAAAAAACAGCAGAACCTTACTTGTACTCTTACTTGTAGAAAACATGTAAGAGTAGAGATTCTAAGGCACTTACCTGATTACTGAGGAACGCATGGCTCTCTTTCCAGCCGGAAAGCAGTTTCAATTTCAGCCAGACAGCATCAATCGCTCAGCTAATCTATTTCCTCAGTGATCAACCGGCTGGCTTTGCTGACTGAGGAACTCTGGGATTTGAAGTCCACAATAAAATAAAATATAATAAAATAAAATATTTGTGCAGCTTTCTGAGATTTGGTGTGTTTCTGTAGTGCAGGGGTGTCCAAACTTGGTCCCTTTAAGACTTGTGGACTTCAACTCCCAGAGTTCCTCAGCCAGCTTTGCTGGCTGAGGGACTCTGGGAGTTGAAGTCCACAAGTCTTAAAGAGACCAAGTTTGGACACCCCTGCTGTAGTGTTTCACTCTAACTACACAAACACACAAAATCTCAGAAAGCTGTATGTGGCATATTGTGTGTGTGTGTGTGTGTTAGTTGTGTGTGTGTAAAGTGTGAAAGTTGGTTTTTGAGCTTTTTGTGGCTGTGTGAAGTGTGAAGTGCAGCTGCTTTTACATTGTGTGTGAGTCAGTTGTGTTGTGTTGTGTTGTGTGTGTGTAAAGTGTGAAAGTTGGTTTTTGAGCTTTTTGTGGCTATGTGAAGTGTGAAGTGCAGCTGCTTTTACATTGTGTGTGAGTCAGTTGTGTTGTGTTGTGTTGTGTGTGTGTAAAGTGTGAAAGTTGGTTTTTGGTACCTCTTATTGTTTTTTTATACTTTGTTTATTATTTTTATTATTTATTCTTATTGGCCATGCCCACCAAGCCATCTGACCACCAAGCCACACCCACCAATTAAGCCACGCCCACAGAACCGGTAGGAAAAAATTTTAGATTTCACCCCTAGCTTGTTTGTAAAAGTTCTGTTCTGGGTGTGTATGGGGGCTGCATAAAAGATAAGTAAAAGTCTGCTCAGACAACACTGCAGCTACAGAAGCTTGTATGGGTTTATTGTTCTTCTAACCACTGATAGTATCTTCATAGCATCACCAAGCTGCCATTAAATGGATGTTTGCGTAGCACAAAAATGGATGGATTTTTCTAGAAGATGCTGTACATTGCTTGTGGAGAAATAATTTGGGCTACTATGATTTGAAGAGTTAAAATTTCAAGCTTGAAGAGGCTCTTCATCTCATACATATTTTTTTAAAAAAAGACTGTTTCTTCTTGGCAAACATCAAAGAAAAAACAAGAAAAAGAAAAGCTAGTAGAAGAGCAAAACCAAACAGATTTTTACTGATCTGCATATCCTTAGTGGTCAAATTTCCTACTTAAAACAGACAGTTGCCTAAATGGAAAGTCTGTTCTAACATGTTAAAGATTTTTAAAAAAATATATGAGACAGAACAGCAAAAATCTTGAAGTTGTCCAATAATAGACATGAACACATATACCAGTTATTTATCAATGTCTCGCTTGCTACAGTAAGATGACATGTATATCAACAATCTTATTTTATAGGCCTTAAAAACTAGATGAAATATTACAGTTAGTTATATATTTCATCTGTTACATTTTGATAAACCTCGGCAACTGTTGATCAAGCTGACCTTCTAGAACTTTCCTACTGCCCAGCCCCTGTCAATATTGTAGGAACTGGCTTTTACAACAAGATAAATATGTATACACACACACTCACTTCTCTTTATTTAGAATTGAAGATGAACGAGGGAAAG